>NW_016690192.1:0-123601 GCF_001604755.1 Lepidothrix coronata
TTTTCTGTTTGTGGTTTTTTGTTTTGTTTGGTTCTTTTTTTTTTTAATTCTCCCTAAATAAAAAGAATTGTTTCCTATAGAAATTAATTTCTATACACACAGACACACACGCAGAGACACAAACCATGCAGTTAATGGGAATCCCATTGTCTGTGGAAAATCAACATAGATGGATGTTTCTGGCTGTTTACAATGAGCCCCCAGGCTGATGGCTCTGGTCTGACCCTCCCCGGCTTGAAAGTCTCAGGAGGAAAAGGTCTCCCTGCGTTCTTCCATTTCGGAGTTCTGCCTTCTCCATAGGTGTCTTCCTGGGGACTGTGGGATGCCCGTGGGGAGGGAGAAAAAGCTGGTGGCACCCGGGTGTGGGAGCTAGAGAATCAAACACACTTCAGGCTGACAAACTGTGGCTGGCCGGGCGTGCACAGTCACAAGGCTCCCGCGCGAGCCCAGGGTTTGATATTCACCGGTTCGCACTTGCTGCACAGGTCCGTGACCTCTTTTTGAAACTTTTTCTTTACGAGTTTATTTTGGCTGGGCTCAGGCATTCGTAAAATTCCTAGGGAATGGGAGGTTTGAAGCATGGCTTGTAAAAGGAGGAGTGGGGAGGTGGGAGAATGGATTGAGGAGGAGAGTTTTCCATTACCCTGTCATAGCCTCCCTAATGCAGGTCTTACGCCTCTCAGCTCCTCTCCAAAACTGCAGGCTTCTGAGAAGAGGAGAGAGAAAGAGAGGAGAGAGGGGGAAAAAGCTTCCTTCCCCGTTTGGGAGGCAGGATCCAGCCCCAAGTAGATAGGTCTTTCTCCAGTTTCCCTTGTCAGTCATCCTTCTGCAGCTTTTGGTCTTCGCAGCAGGTCAGCAGAGTTGGTGAATAGCTCAGCAAGCACAAGGCATCTGAAACAAATTAGATCTCTTATAGCCACCCAGAGACTGATGATGGATGGAGGTCTGTATTTACAGCAAAACTAATTGGCAACATACACAGACATCCAAAAAAGTATATTATTTTGCCAGACTTTGGAGTCGCTAGGCCCTTTATTTTTTATTGCAGAACATTATACAGCTAGAGATAAAAAAGAACAGTGAAAGTTTTAAATCTAATAAAAGCATTTGACTGCAGAGTAAAAATAACATACACAGAGAAGTTTGATTTGGAATCGAATTTTATTAATGGTCTTTTCTCTGCAAAATGTTTCCAATTAAAAAACAATTCTGAAGTGATGCATTAATAAACTGCTCCCCCCTCTTCTTTGGAGGGACTAAGAGTTTTAAAGGCTGAGGTGGATAAAAAAATCCATTGAATGTTATTAAAACATAATTTAATATAACCTAAATATAGTGCTTGCATACCACAGAGAGAGAACCGGCTGTATAATTGAATTCGAAACAATGATAGTATGTTGACTTTTCAAAGAGAAATATTATCAGATTGTAAGCTGCTGTTCAAAAGAGGGGTCTTCTTTAAACACCAAGGCATCTAAGAAGCAATAAAGAGCAAAATCAGACATGTTTCCCTGGACAGCATGTGGCAGATTCAGATTTCTCAAAGGCACGAATATATGTGAAATTGGGAGCATGCGGTAGATGAACAGCCTGGATTCCAACAAGTCATTTGTTTGATTTTTAGATGAATGACCTCATCTCTTAAAAAAGAAGAGAGAGGGGAGAATACAGAGAGAGAAAGACAGATAAAATGGATGTTGCAGATCTGGTCTCCAAAAAGTGTTTGACAAAATTGTGTATTTCTATCTCTTGATGTCGTTTGGCAAAGCCTGGCTATGAGCGATGAAAGCTTGTGTAAAGTGTTTTCCCTGGGCTGAGAGCATTGTTCCCTGATAGACATATTTGCATGAGAAATAGGTGAGCTCTAGAGAAGGTCAAATGCATGCATGATGAAGGGGCTTTGGGGTGCAGAGGGGACTCTGATTCCCCTGACCACCTACAGTTATGTCACCTTCCTTAATTTTGTTTCGAAGTGAGGGTGAGCAGAGACCAAACAGATGATCTGCGTTGTCAACTTTCTGTGCTAAAAATCCAGCTTTCTCTTTCAGAAGGCAAAGGAATAAGTTCAGGAATAAGTTCCCTGCCCTGTCTCAAACATCAGCGTCACCAAAGTCTCCGTCACGAGGAATCTCCTTCCCTAGCCCTGTCAAAGCCAGAGGCTGCAGCAGGCACGGTGGGACCCAGGGAGCATCCGCACCCTGCGGCACCTCTGCTGGCACAGAGCCAGAGTAAAGGGGCCATCCTCGTCCCTTAGTGCCTCATCCCACCACGGCAGGGTGAAGACCTCTCTATGCCCAACCATATCATTTGCATCCACTCCAGCGCCCCTTTCCCCAGCAGCACCGTGTGAAGGGATCTAAGTGCAAATAAGAATTAGACCCATGATCTTCCTGTGAAGGATTATCCCTGATCGCCCATTATTACTATTATTACTGTGTTTGCTGGGGCGGGTTTTCTTATTCTAAGCTTTTTCTCTCTCTTTTTTTTTTTTTTTTTTTTGGCTGCATCTGGGAAACCGTCCTTTGTGTAAACAGCTATCAGAGTGAGCAGGAGTATGTGATCCATTAGCTCTGCTGAAAACACAATCATTGTGTTATTCCAAGCTGATGAAAACGTCCTCTGTAGTTTTCTCTCCCAATGTCCACATGCCAATCAGCGTTTGTCAGTGATATAATTTTCTCGCATAAACACATCCGTTGTGCAACTTCCACCCCGAGTAAATAGACATAATTCCAAAACCAAATAACACACTTGGAGGGAAACGGGAGATTAGACAGACAAGGAGGTGGAGGGGGAGTGAAGGGTATTGAAGCTACAAGGAGAGATCAGCTTTAATTGCAAAGGGGGAAGATGGAAAATTCTCAGGAACAGGCAACACGGCTGGTTTATTTCTTCATAGGGCAAAAAAGCCTGGGAAGGCGAACAGTTGGGGCTATTTTTTTTTTTTAGTGAACATTTGTGAACGAGGACCACCATGAATTGCTGAAAGAAGGATGGCTGTTGTTTATGGAATTGGGAAAACATTTTTTTTTCCCAATTTGAAACAGAATAGACAATACGCTATAAGTGGGGAGGTGCCATTTCCCCGTTTTCACCAGAAGGCCTGCTCAGACATGCTACATTTTCCCCCTCCTCATTCAAGGCTTACATAACCTCCGGGTAATTGTATCTTTGAATCCAATATTGCAGACTTATGCAAAAGAATGTTTTCCATCCCATATGTTTCCAGTGTGTTTGGTGTGTCTGTGTGTAAGGAAATTTGTAAAATAAATCCTTTATTTACATGAGTCCCCAGACTTGGCAGAGCATGGCTATGCCATGTGTATTCATACAGGATTTGTCCATGACTGTATGTAGTGTTTATTCAAATATATCCTCTGCCTACACACTGTACAAAAGACGTATGTGTACACCAGAAAATATTATATAACTGTAGAAAATACATCTGTTCTTTACAGGAATGTCTTATATGTGATCCTGTAGGAGAATTTATTCAAGAAAAGAGGCTCATGCAGGAGGAAAGGAAAAAAATTTAATTATGTGTGTCTGTGTGCATTTACATACATTTTGTGTGTGTATATGTACACTCTCGTGTGTCTCTCGAGGCCACAATCCTTGCAAAACTGAAGTCTGAGAGGGCTCCTACATGAGACAGGATCTATCTCTTGTCCTGAGGCAGAATTAAACCTATTATCCATTTTCCAAACCAATCCACGCTTCTGAAAACACGGTTCTCTGCTCATATTTGTGTGTGCACATCTTTATGAAGACGTGAATTTTATATTCTACTCTGCCTTAGAGAACCAACTGGGGTGATTTCAGAGGCCCCCCGAGCCTGGTGGGCCAGCAGCATGTTCTGAGCCTCCCTCATCGGCAGGCAAATTGCAGGCAGCTGCCTGTACGCCCAAACCACTCTGGCCGGAGATACTTCCCACCCCCCCTCCCCTTTTCCATCTGCATGGCAGCCTCTCCTCCCGCTGGGGAGATCCTGTGGGTGTCAGCCTGTGCAGCCCGGGTGTTCACTGCAGGACAGCTGTGCAGCAGCACATGGGTTGAGCATCTCCCTGCGTGGGAGGGGAAGAGAGGCTGAATCAATGTCCCCACTAGGTTTTACAGAGCTCCTCCACTCACCAGGAGGCGGCAACATCCCTAAATGCCTCCCAGCTGCTGTGTTCTCAACCATCGTTTCTCCTGCCAAGAGCAATCTTGGCTGTCGCCCTTCCCACCCGGAGCACCGGCTATCCCAAACCCACTCATGCCCCCCGCTGCCAGTGCCCTGTTCAGGAGGCTGCCTGTCTGCTCTGCAGGGGGTGGGGGACACACACCCTCTTATATGATCCCATGGGAACCGATCTGGTTTCAAACACAAGCACTGGATCACCTGATTTGCATTTTTCCCGATTTGAGGGTCCCAGGCAAGGGGAGGGGAGAGCTGAAACCCTAAACCGCTTTGTGCTTATTTGCTTTACGATCCTGTTGGGTGCAGCGTTTACTCAAATCCGGCAAACATCTGGATTAGATAATTTGTTGGAAATTAGCAGTGTTTGATGGTTATCTGCCCTTGCGTGATTAAAACCCGGCTGTCAGCATCGTGTTTGGGTTTCAGGAAGGCAGGGACACCAGCTGCATGAATCCCCATGCTCAGAGCTGTGGGGAGCAGCAGGGCTCACACCACTCCGGAGGGGATCCACCCAAGAGCCCCCTGCAGTGATGTGGGACTTTCCAGGAGGGACAGAGGGGCTAAAGTGCTGAACAAAATTCCCTTCAGCTCCAAGTGACATAGATGTTCTCATCTATGAGGTGGTGCAGGATGCTGGGGGCTGAGCCTTTCATCCTACAAATATTTCAGCTGCTTGTCCCAGGTCTGTGCTTTCCTCTTCATATTTACAACAAAGGTGGGCATAGCAGGAATGCAGAAGGTCTTTGCTCACTTTCTACACTTTGCTTTTGATTTCTTATATCTTGGGAAGAATTTGGGCATCCCTTCCCATCCCTGCACCCCCACCCAATCCCTCCACCCCCACATCCAAACACAAAAAGTATTCACTCTCTTCCCTCCTCTTTCTTCCACCCTTCACTTTGGGGTTGGATCTTGCTCCCGTTAAGCTGGGGTTTTAAAGATGGATTAAATGGTGACAAGCCCAAACCCTGCTGGAGGGGTTTAATTGTCACTGTATTAATATGCACATTTTTTCACAAGTCTTCATGGAGCAGTTCAGCAAAACAGCCATGACATAGCAGATGTTTTGCTGGTAGCAGGGAAAGGGAAGTATTAAAGACAGTGCTTCATCCACTCGGGGTCAAGGGGGCTCAGTGAGTGAAGTGCCCAAGAGATTCTTGCAGAAGAGGGTCAGATATGTTTGTACCCCATGCTGGGGCAGAACCTGGGCTGCTCCCTGCCAGGGCAGCCGGACAGGTGCCCTAAGTGCTCCCTCTGCCTGGTGGGATATTCAACAGCAGAAAAAACCAAGAGAATGCTTAGGAAATTGGATAATTCTCAGATATACCACGTAGATAAATAATTAAAGAGCAAACTGTATATATATTTTGCAGCATAGTGAGAGATGTGCATTTATAAATGTATATTATATGTAATATATAGGCTTTTAAAGTATGCATCATTGTACAGTGACTCTGCAGAATTAGCATTTCCAGCTGTTCATGTATAGATATATCCAGTGTATAGTATAAACCACATAAGATTGACTCTGCATGTGCTATATGCGTCTGAAGAAGGGAGTTAGGGCTTTCTCAGAGCCATAAGAGAATGGCTTTGAAAGTATAAAGGTAATACATTATATTAGTTCAAAATCTCTGCAGTTTTTTGGTGCACTGTCAGAGTCACAGTAAATGAGCAGAGCTAAAACGTAAAGGACACGTTGGTTTTATTTTTTTAATATAGTGCAATGAGCTCTCTTCAGAAAGGACACCAAATAATCTTTGTAGTTACATTCCAAAAGCTTGTTCTTCGTATATGAGTACACAGTTGTGTCCATGTCAGGGATATGGGAAGCTCACACAACCTTCCGAAAGCCCTATTATGGTGCTGGCAACAGCATTTCTTTCTGATTTCTCACCCTTTTCTAAATGCCAGTATTTCAGTTTACTGAAATATTTTGCCAATAGATAGTATCCGTAGGTAATAAAAGTTATGAAAAAATATTTTATAAAAAATATGGCACATTTTGTCTCTCCATCTGAAGGAAATCTTTGCATTAGGAGGAATTTTGAGCTCATGCAGCTTCAGCCAGGATTGTGGTGGGATGTCTCTGAAATCCCTGAGTGCTGTGCACATCCTGTGCAGGAAGAGCAAAACCAGGCTTTGAGGTGTCTGACAGCCACAAGACCTAGCCCATAAATTCAGACAAGTCAGGCAGAGGTTGAGCTTTGAGGTGATTTGGAGGCAGGAGATGAGAGAATATTCCCATCAATCCTTTATGGGATAAAATGGGGGGCCCAACTAGCCCCATCATTTGCCCCCAACAGTGTCTGCTGCAGCAGTGTCTGCCAGCTCCCCTTACACAAAGTGTGGCAGGTTATTTGGTCGTTTTTGCATCAGCACAGAAGCACTGCCAGGGATGTGCCAGTGCCATGGTGGGAAACATGCACTGGTGAACCTCATGCAGACCTGCAGGCTGGTCCCACCAGGGCTGCCAGCCTTGTCCAAGCAGGATCTGAGCATTTTAAACGTATCAAGGCAAACCCAAAAGGAGTTGTGGAATTGTATAGGGATGGGCAGTACCTTTCATCCCCTTGTTTTCAAACTGCTGTTGTGCATTTAAAAGCTATTTCTCTACCTTTCAGTAGCCAACTGTGGGACCTGGCTCTGTCTGCAGATGTCCCTGCCTGGAGTGCCCCCAAGGCTGATCCATCCATGTCAGTATATCCATACAGACCAGTGCATGGTCCCGCAGTACCTGCATCCAGGGCAGTTGAGATATGGGGCAGCCCTAGACCAGACTTTGCATGTGTGTGTTCTCTGCAGGCTTCTGGACTGGGGAAATTATCAAATCATCACCCTTTAAACCTTTCCAATCACTACCCACCCACAGCTTGATTTCTGGGGCCTTCAGATCTCCAGGCAAGTTTGCTGCCTCGCGCTAATGAATACCGCGCGCTGAGTGAAAACTCTATCTGCACATCTTTAAATTAAACCAAACCACACACACCCACACACCCAGAAATCATTTCAGCCTACCCAGTGGGGTTTTG
Organism: Lepidothrix coronata; assembly: GCF_001604755.1. Lineage (NCBI taxonomy): Eukaryota > Metazoa > Chordata > Aves > Passeriformes > Pipridae > Lepidothrix > Lepidothrix coronata. Next base: position 7,213 of record NW_016690192.1, read on the forward strand.
CCTTGCTGCATGTGCAGAATGTCTTATTGATGTGGGAACCGTGCAGCAGAAGAAACTCCTTAAATGTGCATCAGGAGTAGTAATTTCTCCCTGTTGCCTGCAGCATGGGCTCAGATGATATGATCATGAAAAAAGGAATGATTTCCTGCCCCGTAGAATGTAATTTTATGAATAGAGCCATGTAACACAGCATAATAGCTTTCAAAAAAAACTACCATTAAAGACATGAGAGGAGAAACCAAGTTATACACTACTCTGTCATATGGAAAACAAAGCTAACTTACATGGATTGACTTCCTTGTTTGCCCTTTCATTGTTCCCTGACGGTAAAACTCTTGTGTTATGATTTTCAGAAGCACATAGCACAGAGTGGTTTATGATGTTTACTTAGCATATGGGACAATAGATGGAAAAGCGCCATAATTTGTGACGCTGACTGCAAAATAAACCTACCATCATTCACACAGAGCACTGTTCCTTTGCATAAACAGCCATGTTGCTGGTTGGCAGGAACAGACCATCGCCTCCCGGGTCCTTCTTGCTGGAGCTGCACATCTTTGGGCCTCGAGCCATTGGTGTTTGAACAGAGATGCCTTTTGACTCCAGTGGGGCAGTGCTGGCACTGCACAAGCTCTTTGTCATTATTTAGATAAAATAAAGATCCGTGAAAGGCTTCCCGGCTCAAAAAACCCCTCATGTGATGCTTCACAATAGCTGCCGACATGGGAAAGTTGCAGAGAGGCCCCCAACCAACAGCTTAGATGTAAACTTGTTGGGGCCAGGGGCAGTTTGGATGTGGAGCTGGGTTCATGTTGTAGCCCTGGTGCCAGTCCTGTGTTTGGTTTACTAGGATAAGAATTCTTCTCATCCCCACTTTGATTTATGAAACCATCTTCAGTGCATCAAGTTGGGTTGGAGTCCAAAGTGACCAAACTGCATGGTGCTTTTTCCATCAGACTTTTGAGTAAAGCCTTGTCCAAAGAGCAGAGGTTGAATCATGAGTATGTCTGAGGAAGTGTGTCCAGTGACTTTTACATGTGCTTGAATTAACAAATCCAAGAAGACAGTGGGAAGGGACCTTGGGAAGGTATGGATTTTTCCTCCTCATCCAGGACCTAAACAGCCAGACCTAAACCCATTCCTGGCACATGCACATCAAACCTCTTCTTAAAACTCCCTAATGATGGAGGTACCATAAACTCTGTCTGCAACCTCTTCCACTGCTCCCTTGTCTTCCCCTTGAACAGTTTTCCCTGTGATGTCTAATGTCATCCCACCTTTATTGCAGCTCAAGGGCAAGACTCTTTGTCTCCTTCCCATAGGAGACACAAAGGTCTATAACCTCCCTCTTCTCACTCAGGGGTCTGTGGATTGTTAGACTGTGTCCTCTTTGCATTTTTTAGACTGAACAAACCCACTCATTTTTGATCATTTCTCATATTATGTTTTCCACATTTCTGACCCACTTTTTGTGGCTGTTGTGCTCCTCTGGATTCGAGCTGCTTTCTGTCTTCCTTAAGGACCTCCCTCCAAGTCTGACTATCCCTGGATTTGATCAGCTCTGATCAAAAGTTGGTTATGGACCATCTTCGTGGTTTTGACTTGAACTGGATCCAAAGCAAACAAATGCCATGGCATTTTTTCCCATTGGTCTCTTGAGATGTGGCAGTTTTATAGCAGTTGCAGAAGATAAACACAGTGGAGACCTTCCTGGTAGTGAGCAGTGGGACAGGCTTAGCTCATGTGTCTTGCATAAGATGCCTTGGGTTATTAATTTCAGCGTGGGGCTGATTTTTTCTCCTTAACATGTCACACTGTTTTTTGATCAGCCAGGAGCAGTGCATAGAGGAGAGGGAGGAACTGTACAAGTGCTGAACTTTGCCCACAGCCATACTGAAATAACAGCCCTCCTGGTTTACTTTTTCATGCATCATCCAGCTCACCAACAGCACTTTGCCAGGGTCCAGACAGACTATAAAACCCCATCCAGTATGTCCTGTTCCACATGGGTGTCTATTCTAGAAGTGGGTTTTAGGTAGTTGTAGCTTAAGCAGTGTAACAGGTTCTTGGCCAAACTGCTTGCGTGTACGTGGTTGACAAGGAACAGACAGCAGAGATTTATCCAATTTCATGTCACATCAGTCCAGACTTTTCTCCTGACAGGGCAATAAGTTCTTGTGGGCAGGGAAGCTGCAGTTGCGGTATTTCATCTTGACTTTAACGTCAGTCCATGTGATGTTCCTGCAAACAACAGTTCAGTCAATACTAGTCAAGCTGTTCTGTTGTGTTGGGTATGGAGAGAAGAACAGCTAAGCTGGCTGCTTTATACAAACCATTCTGAGAAAAACAGACATTGTTTGCCTTTTGCAGACTATTTGATTATTATTATTATCATAAATAGTAGTAGTAGTAGTAGTAGTATTCTTCAAAGAGCCTGTCTTTCAAGGGAAGGAACTTTCTAGTTGCACTTCATAAAAAAATTAATTAAAAAACATTATAACACCTCTAATAAAATAACCAGAAAAGTTTCCTCCAAAAGCATGTCATTATGTCAACTCTGTTCAGCGGAGAAGCATTGCATTCGGTAAATATATATTTGGGAGCTACTTTGTGATCATTGACATTTGACACTGTTCTTACATCTCTCCCTATTAGCATGTTTATGTTTGGAGTGTACTTGACCTATTTCAGAAATATTCCTCATCTTTTCCCATTATTTGCTGAGCAGCAATAACCCTTGAAAGACTGCTGCATTTTACAGGCTGCAAAGTTTCATGGAAACAAGAGGCCCGCCCCTCTTGTGTCGCTTAAGTAGCTCATTTGTGAAGGTAAATATATTCCTGGATTTAATTAGGAGTTGCAGTATTAATATTTATGCAGATACAACTAGGTGGGGAGGGAGGTGAAAACAGAGGGAGTAATGGTGTATTTGTCATTGCTGAAATGAACTAATTCATTCCTCATGAGGGACACAGACAAATGTCTGAGATCTGTTGCATGAAAATAACTGCTTCACTCCTCACTCCTAACAGAGGGCTGGGACCAAGGCAGAGATCCAAAGACACAGCTTGCACCAAAAGCTTGTTTTCCTTCAGGTTTAAATGTTATTTTTCATGCCAAGACGAATTTGAAGGACAAATGACAGTGTTTTGAAGACAGATTCTCTAGGGACTATGGAGGAAGGAATTTCAGATGCTGGAGCAACAGGACAGATCTGATCTATTCTGTCTCATGTTAGATATGATTTTCGTGTGCTGCAATACTTTTCTGGATATTAGTGTGTTTTGAGGCATGAAATGAAAAGTGAAAATCTTCCACTATTTTGTGATTGATAATGGACAATAAAGATTCAGCCATAATGCATTCAGATTTTGAAGATGTACAATTTTAAAGTACCTTTTCAATATAATTTTCAAATGCATTTTGATCTCCAAAGTGTTGAGCTGGAACATATTGTCCATTTTCAAATTCTCACACACAAGAAAAAGATTTGAGTCTGCACTGACCCTTGAAACTCAGAGACAATTCAAGTTTTTCTGATCTTGCCTTTTCACATCTAGATGAGATAGCAGAAACCTCCTGGCTTGGACCTGACCTATTTTTTTCATTCTTGCTCTGACCTTGCACCCCTTAGTACAAAACTTGGTTGGGAAAGGTTTGGAGGCACATAAAGCAAGGGAACTCAGCATCCATCCTTCATGAGTGGTGTCGTTGTGAGCTTAAATACGGGCAGGAATTTTCCAAAGGTGGCATCTTCCATATTGATATAATATGTGATGGAGAGTCCTGGCACATCAGAAGTTAGAGATCACTTGAGAACACAAAGCTGTGTCAAAGGCAACAGGGAAAACATGCTTTTTCTTGCTCAAAGAGTAGTTCACCTCTCTGTTCCCTCTTTTGTACCCAGGCTGCACCTGGTCATCTTTGATTTTAATTATCATGTACTGGGAGAGCTCAGGGTCAACCTGTGTTAGAAAGCATCACCTTCCCTTCAGACACAGCTTCAGATCTTTTTTCTGCTCTCATAGGGTAATTGGATGCTAATAAATCAGATCTCTGGTTCACCATATTTAAGATGCTTCTAGTGACTGGAAAAAAAAAATACACTCTTGTCTCTTTATTCCCTGTCTTTCCCTGTTTGCTCTGTGCATTTCTTCCATTCTTTCTGTTAAGATCAACGTTCTACTACCTCCATTCTGGAGATCAGCATTTGCTCCTGTACAATTCAATTGCTTTTTTGGACAGTAAAGGAGAAAGATGTTTCAGCCCCAGCCCTTCACTTCTGCTTTCTGTTGCCCTGTGGAAGTCATCCAGCGTGGTGCCACAAGTCTTCCCCACTCCAAGGTCCAAGACTGTAACTGGGGGTGGGGAATGAAGTTGTGTCCATCCTTAAAAACAGACCAAGCCAGGGTGACCCAGATCTCAGAGGGGACAGCCTTGACTCCGCAGGAATGGCAGAATCTGTCCATAAATAGTGTGTACCACAAAGACACGCAGGGGAAAAAAAACCCACTTAGCAACAGCAGCAACAGTTGCCACTGCAATTATTCCAGCAAATGACAATAATTTGTGCTGACCACAGTGTGGTCTGCCTATACCTTGCCAACTTACTCCTGCTTCAGTCATTAATATAAGTTTATTTTGCACACAAAGAAAATAGCTCTCATTTAAAGCTCCCTGTGCACTTTGTGAGTCATTAATGAAGTCTCATGATATCGATGACCTAAAAAGAGCACTGTGAGCTACTTTTTCTTAAGCAAGAACCATGATCCGCTGGTTGTCAGAGAAACTCATTTGTCACTTCTCGTCCCTCATATTTGTGGCCCTGTTCTTTGGAATAATAAGAGCTTGGCTTGAGGAATGGGCATGAAATGTGGTTGTGTTTAAAATTTGTTTATTTTCATTGTTTTTCTTTAGCTTTGTTCTTGGAGCTTGTACAATAAAGGCAAATAATTTAAAGGACACAGAGGGCTGGAGTTTGGTTTTGTACAGAGTGTGGGAGGCTGACAGAAAAGCTATAGCCAAGTGAAGGGACTGCATTCAGTGAAGCCAAGGTGAACTGGGGTATTTAAAGATTCTGGAGGACTTGCAGTTGGAGTAACTTTCATCTTGCCTCTCAGCTTGTAACTCACACCTGGCTCACACCCAGGCTGAACTCACACCTGGCTACTGCCAGGGAAGTTACACCTCTGAAGTGTAACTGGCCCAAGAAACCAAAAGGAGCTCAAGTTGGGCAAACACCTGCCAAACCATGCAGCCAGAAAGCAACAAGGAAGAGACACTAAGCTGGTATGAATCGCTGCTAATCACTCTTAGAGCTAATTGACACATTCCTAAAATTCCTCTCAAGCTCCATCATTTTCTTCAGTGTCAGCAAGGAAAAGGCATAAGGTGCATGAGAAAGTCTTCTTTTTTGTAAATAAGCAGACACTGCTGCTGCATGCAAGGGCTCCAGGGCTGGCATGACAGCAACTTTACCCCAAAATGCATTTGTGAGACTTGGGGGTGATCCTCTGCTCCCCCTGCAGCTGCTCCTTCCCAACCCACTTGTTTCAGAAGTGCCACTGCATCTGCTTCAATGCACTTAAACACATGCACATACCTTAAGTGCTCCCAAAGAAGATCCCAGAGAAACATCAGTCTTTCTCAACACCCAACTGAACACTCAGTGAGGAAGGCACGGGGTGTCCTTTGCTTTGTGGAGCTGGTCCCCTAAAGCCCAGAAACTTCTCGGGCAGCTTCTGCTGAACCTGTGGTACAGGAGCTCCACTATGAGCTGTTTCCAAGCTGCTTGTTAATGTGTACTTTGTGCCACTACTGGCATTCAGCCCAGCTTAGCTCACCTGTAGAGTTGGTTAATGGGAAGATGACAGCCAGCAAGTGCAAACAGTGTCCTTGGCTCAGGGTGTGCAGTATGAAACCTTCGACTGCTGCACAGGCAGAACAGACCATGTCTTCTGGGGAAGGAGTCCTCTTTCTCCTGTGGTTCTCAACCCACAGTGTGAAGGTTCCAGAGGCTACTTTGAGATGCTTCTGAATGCCATCTGAGAGAGGCTGGTCCATCCTCAAGAGCCTTGACATTATTGCACTGACAATCAGCGAGTTCAAAATGTATCAGAAACTGGGTAGTGTCAGGTAGTTTGACTCCCTCTAAACTCAGTGAAGAGGGAGTCAAACTCCTCCAGACAGACAAGAGAGACAAATTGAGTTTGGAAATGACGACTTAAGCACTCATTCTTATGGCAAAGTTCCACTTAGGTGTCACAATCTCCTCTGCAAATGCTAAAGACATCTTAAAATACTCTTTCCCCAAGCCAGCCCACTGAGCAGTGGGTCCCCAAGCAAGCATGCAGATAATGGTGATACGAAGGTCATACCTCTAATCCTGTGCTCTTTTCTGCCTTGCAGCCCTACATGTTGCTTCTTGGAGGGATGTCCCTCTAGAAAACATACTGAGACCTACTTCTGGCTGTAGATGGTGACTAAGTCAGTTTTCTGAGGCCAGGCAGAGGACCATTCCTTGCTTTAAAAACACATCCAGAGAATAGGGAGGAAGCATTCCTCCATCCTCTGTTTCTATGTGGTATCTGGGTAGTGACTGTGTTTGCCAGCGATGGGGAAGGCTGAGGTTCAGTCCCTGCCACTGCCAATGTGTGTCTGAAGGGTCTGCTCTGACCACTAACCAGGGACAGCTTGAAGGCATGTACCAAAAACTACTGAACCTGCAGTACTTTTGGAGGGACAACTGTGACTGTCTCCTCCTGCAGCCCTCCAGCACGGCCTTTTTGTCTTTAATTTTGTGTTGATGATGACTTTTTTGTTCCAGTATTTGCTCTACTTGTTTTCTGAATTCCTGTTATTTGAACTTGTGTCAGTGATCTCCATAGTTTAACAATGCACCTTGTGAAAAGCCTTTCTTGTTGGTCTTAAAATTGCTACATTATTACTTCTTTGGCCAGTCTCTAATTCTTTTAAAATTAAGAAAAAGATCAGCATGGCCTTCTCTATGAGATCTGAGGATGTGTACAAGTGTAAAATAATTGCTACTAACAGCTTTAAGTTGTTTTTCTTTCCCTTCCCTTTCCTTCTCCTACCAGAGATGCTCCCCACACATGTATGTGTAAATTGATTCTTTTCAGTCTCTACTGGCATATTTCTTCATAAATTCATACTGGATATTTTATTAAGATAAATTAATTAGGAGAGATAGGAGGTGGCCTAAGTAAATTTTTAAGAAACAGCTGTTAATTAAGTTTTATCTAGATTTACTGCATGGGAGTCAAACTATTGTAACTCATAAACTGGAAAATTGGGTTACATTAGGTGTCCCCCTTCTAATGCAATGGACAGATTAAAGCTGCTGTATTCCCTTAGTTTTTCTAACAACATATTTCTCTCAATGAAACAATTGCTATGACTACACTTGAGTTGAATGAGTTCTGTATTGTCCTTTCTAAAAAGCGCTAAGCTCAGCACACAGCACTGCAAAGTTGCTGGGTTTGTTTTTGTCTCATTTCAGTTTAGACATATGGCTAATCATGCTTGAAAACCACGTAATCTTATCCAGGGCAAAATTCATATCATTATGTAGGAAGAGTTTAAGTGTTTCCCCCTTATTTTAAAATAATGTTAAACTGGGATTACGCTGTATTATGTTCCTTTAGGACCTTAGATGTCCATGTGCATTCATATCAGCCGTCTGGCTGTCACATCCATGCTTGCTGCCTCAGTGAGTAACAGTGAAGGAAACCAGCATATTAGCTTCTGGAACAAATGGGGCCTTTTCTTTGTAAGAAGATAGCTGGGACATAACTTAATATAGCTGCTTCCCATTCTTAATGGAAAGCTCAGTAACATGACAGATGTCATGTCAGGTGACAGATAAATGAGTATTAATGATCTCCCAGGCTGCTGAAGTTTTACAATATAAAAACACATCCCGCCCTCTTAAGAAAATTCTCATTGTACATTCTTGATGAAAAAGATAATGTTTTTAAGCAGCTTATTTTTTTATTGGGTGTAAAAGTAGCCCATATCCCACAACAAAAAGCGCATGGCCCTCCATGCCTGCTACACCCAGTATTGAGTCTACATTTTTGCAATTGAAATATATGCACAGAACTAGGTGAATAGATAACAAGGACATCCAAACACTGATTTATTTTGTCAGACACGCTGAACTATACACGATATATATGCACATATTTTATGTATTCAGCACTGCTGCTGTGCCCATAAACTCACACGTCTCTGCAGGTACTGTGTCATTGAGGTCTCCAGGCAGAGCTCTGAGGTTTTTGATCTAATTCTCTGTGGAGAGAATTACTTGCATGTATCTCTGTGGTGCATACCTATTTACAGATTGTGTGGTGTGTGTGGCAGATTTATGTGCTGCACTTTGCCCGCACAAGCACCTGTGCTGGCCAGGACTGGTGTGGCAGGTATGGGAATATCCATATAATATACATATCAGTGCTTTATGAGCAGCTCATTGAGTTCAGCGTGGTACTCCTTCTGCTGCTTTTGTGCAGTTCATTATGGAAACATACTTGAGTTTGCTCAGTTGCTTCTCCCAAAGGCCAACTTTTGATCTTCTCTTGGGAACCTGTCGCACTGCCTTGGTCTCTAGGTACCACAGCCAATGTGTTTACCAACTCTTTTTCTCTTTCTCGCCCTTTCTATTATGTGTCCCCTTTTTTCTCGCACACAAAAGCCCTGCGCGGTGCTTGTGTGTGGTCCCCAAGAGATGCGGGCCAGGCGAGGAGCCGGTTTTTCGGCGAGGCGCTGGGCTGGAGGATCTGTGAACCCGTGCAATTAGCAGTTTAGATCCGAGACCCCACGTGTGGGAGCGGGGCCCGCGGTTGTGCCGCAGCGATGGGGACAGCCGCCCTCCGGGCGAGTGCACCGACCCCTGGCAGAAGGGTCACGCCGCGCCGCAGACAGCCCCGAGCTCAGGAAAAACCCGGAGATCAGAGCCGCAATCTGTAGTGGGGTGTCCTCCCCCTCCGCCACCCCCCCTGCACAACACATGGGTTCAGAAAGGGATCATTTGGAAAGCATTTGCAAACATATGGGTCGTTTTTAAGTCAAGGCTTCTTTAATTCACTGTGTTTCCTAGTTTTTCTGGAGGGAGGAGTTTGGTGGAGGTTTTGAGGCGGGGGGGGGATTGTTTTGTTTTGTTTGGGGGCGAGGGGGTGGGGTGTGCAGGCTCTTGCTGCAAAAAGCCTGGCTGGGAAAAAAACCAAAAAGAGGAGGGCTGAGTGGTGGAATAAAGAGCGCAGCAAAGCTACCCTGAAGCAGCTTGTTCCCAACTCATGTCCCTTACACAGAGATTAAAAGAACAAACACTCTGCTCTTCTTAATGATGGCATTACCAAGTATAATTAATTAGAAGGGTAGCAAAAGGAATCAGATCCCTGATGCTAATTACTTTCCTAAAAGGATAATATGCTCTTATGTTACCAGTCTAGATCTGACAGAAATATGTCTATTACTGCTACCGCTGCTACTAATCAAGTAGTAAAATAAAATACCCAAGGGATATACATGCCTGGATTTGTTTATATGCATGTATGTATACATACACATGCATATAATGATATACTCACAATATTACATTATATAGTTTTAATGCTGTGTTATATATATAGCACGATGTGTACAAGTACTCATGCTTTAGCACTTCATAGAATCATAGAACCATTTAGGCTGCAAAAGACCTTTAAGATCATCGAGTCCAACTGTTAACCCAGCACTGCCAAGTCCACAGCTAAACTATGTTTATGTATTTATAGTCAGAGTGGATTTTAGACGTATATGTTGACAGACAGCCAGGCAGAAAGACAAATATTTATGACACCACTTCCCTGCAGTGCTACCACCAAAGAAGGGGAACAATAAACAAAAGCTCCCCCACCTTTGCCAACCATGGCCTGTGCACTCAGGTCTGGGTAGGATCGGAGCTGAGTTTTCCTTTGTGAATGTGATGGCCCATTAGGCTGTGTCGTGAAGAACTAATGACTGGATGGCATTGATTTGCAGAGGAATTTTAGCTGCAGAAAATGATCGATGTCTTTCAGCCAAAGATTTCTCTCTGCAGGCTGGACATATTTTGGGTAGCCTGCTCTGGTTACTGTGAAGGATTGCTAAATAAATGGCGGGTTAGCAGCTGAAACACACAGGCTTTGGGTATTCAGTGGGAGACCTGGCTCGCAGAGTTGTTATTATCATCACTTCAAGAAGTTGGAAGGGGTGTGTAACACAGCCCACGTAAAATCCTGGCTCTCAAATGACTTTACCATATACACATACAGTGTGGGGGTTGTTACTACAACTAACTACTACATGTTTATCTACATCCTTCCCCCACCTCGTTGTGTGCACGAGCACACAGATGCGATGGGTGATGGCCCTGTGGATGTTCATGTGCCCGTGTGGGTGTGAACATACATATGCACATCCCTCTGTGCACAGTTGTGCCCCCTGTGTGTGTGTGATGCCTCTGTGCACAGTTGTGTTTCAGTCTGTGAGCACATTTGTGCCCAGGTTGCATGTTTGTGTGCATATATGTGTGTGTAGGTGCATTTTACCAGCAGGGAAAAAACCCACATATGTAGATCTCTGTGTGTATGTGCAGGTGTGTGGCACATGCATCGGCACAGATATCACATGTTATTTTTGGTTGTTTCCCATCCTTCCAAAAAGCTTCCCAAAATATCACTCTTTCTCCCCACTCCTGCCTTCCAGTCCTGCCATTCCCACAGACTGAATTTTCTTCAGGACTTGAGGCCCTTGCCCAGTGCTCCTCAGTGAGCAGAAAGCAGTAAGTGCAATTTAATGTATTATTTATGAGTGGTGGGAAAGTCTAAGGGGGTTTTAATCTCTGCTTCTCCACTTCCTTCCCAGATGAAAACCATTTCACCTCCCTTCCCAGATATTCAGCTCCAGTGTGCTCCCCCACCCCACTCCCATCTGCGCCTTATTTGTACAAATGTTCCCGTGTCTTTAGAAATCATCTTCAAAAAAAAAAAAAAAGGAAAAAAAAGAGAGAGAAAAAGAAAAGAAAACCCTTGGCAAACCCATATTGTACTTAAACATTTGTGAAGATTTTGTTTCTCTCAATATGGAAGCGAGAGGGGGCTCTGGGAGGGGCTTTCGTGGAGAAATGTCTCATTCAGTCTGCTGAGCCCCCTCCTTGAAGTTTCTTTTCAAGGCTGTTGGAAAGTTGGGCAAACTGAAAAGCAAAACAATAATTAGAGATAATTGCTTGTGTCCAAACACAGGCATCAAAGCCTCGGGGGTCTCATTTGTGATGGGCCTTAGTGTGTGATCCAAAAAAAAAAAAAAAAAAAAAAAAAAAAGGTGACCCTTATTTTATTTATTGAGTGGGGGAACAGAGAGAAAGTGCCAGATGGGAGGACCTCAGAGCAATCTCCAACGGCTCAGCCCTGCCTGCTTGGGCGAACAGGCACTGAGGCCAGGATAAAAGGGATAGAAAGCAGGGTCAGGAGAGGTTGCATAATTACTAGGGTGGAGGTAAAAGGGGTGAGAGGGGAGACAAGGGTCTCTCTGGCCCCACCGTGGGGATCTGTGCAGCCCCCCAGCTCTGTGTGGCTAGTGACATCCTTGGTACCCAGGGTAGGTACCAGGGATGCTGCAGGATGCCCCATCAGGGGTGGTACAGGAGTCCTGGTTTACAGGGAGCTGAGCCACCCCCTTTCCCTTCCTCCAAACTGGATCCCTAGTGTGGATCCAAGTGGATGCAGACCCAAGAGGCTCTGCCCCAAATTCTTCCCTGATGGGATGCACTGCCAGCAGGAACACGGCACCCCTGGGTTACCAACAGCACAGGCAGCACTGAATCTCTGGTGTTTTTACTGAAAACAGGGAGTCAGTCAGGGGGCTGGGAAAAGAAATAAGGAAAAAAATTCGGAAAAGGCAGGGACGGTGTTAAGAACCCCCGCCGAACCTGGTGAAATGGTCTCGTTCTCTCAGCCTTACTGGAAAGATGTGGTGCCTTGGCTGAAAGCAATGAAGGAAGAGGTTCGGGCAAGGAGGGAGGTGTCAGATTTAGGGGGACCGAACTCCTTTCGAGGGGGCCCCAGGAATCCGAAGGAAAGCAGTAGATGAGAGCAAACGAGCAGGAGAGGGATAGCCTCTCCTATAGGAGAGGGATAACGGAGGACTCTCCAGGGAACTCTTGTCTCTTCTCTGGTTTTCAAAGGCTGGTTCACATGGTAAGAAGTGGCCAAGGTTGGTCCTCACCCCGCCTGTCTCTCGGTAATGGGCTTGTAATGACCTAAACGATTTGCTGATTAGGGACAATAAATCTGCCTTTCTGTGCGGGGTGTCCCTCACCGAGGCGGGGTGGGGGGTGGGGGACAGAGGGGACAGCCGAGGCCGAGGACACTCACCCGTCCCCGGGCAGGAAGGTGACAGTGTTTGTTTATTCGGGCTGCTGGGAATTCGGCTGCAGAGCTGAACGTATTTATCCCAGCATCTGCCCCCCACCTTTCCAGAGGGGAAATTCCGGGGCTCAGACGGAGGAGAAGAAGTGACTATCCCGGTTCCTTTGGGGGTGGAGTGGGGGAAAGCAGGCGGTGGCTTCGCTCGCCTCGCTCCTCCAGGGACAGGTGAAGAAGAAAAAGTTGTGTGTGTGTGTGTGCGCGTAACAGGAAAGAAACCACGAATGAAAGCCCCGACAGCTCACCCTCGCCCCCAGTGCGCCCCGCAGCGCCGTGCGGTCCCGCGGCACCCCCTGCGCCCCGCCGAGGGAAGTGCACCGTGCCCGCGCCCGGGGAGCAGGGATGCTCCCAGATGCAAAAAAAAAAAAAGTAAAAAAAATTTATAAATAAAAAACACAAACAAAAATCCCAAACAAAGACACAAACCAGCAGGGAAAAAAAGAACATCTCACTGTATTAGCTTAAAAGAGCCTGCGGGACCTGATCAAGCGCATCGCCCGGTTCATGAGCGCAGTGCCAGGAGTAAGGAAAAGACGGAAGGAAGGGGTTTCTTTGCCATGTCCCTCCCGCCCCGGTGCAGGTGCATGCAGGAAGGTGGCTCCCGCGGTGGCACCGCAGCAGGGCGGGCGGAGTTGCCCCAAACGGGGTGGTCCCCCGGCGGAGGGGGTGGCCGTGCCCTCCCGGCGGTGCGCCAAGGCGCCAGCATCGCCAGGCAATTCTAATTAACAAAGAAAGATGTTGATCATTAGCGAGCAACAAACCTCCAAGCCAGGCGGGCTCTCCCCAGAACCGGACTGCGGGCTGAGGGCTGTGTCCCGCCGCCGTCCCGAGCCGCTTCCCGGCCGCCGAGCGCTCTGGCCCCATCACCTGGCGCACAGCTGCGGCTCTCCTAGATTGCTTTCTTGTTTAATATTTCTTTTTTCTTTCCCCGCGTAGGCTTGCTGTAATCGAGGCGAAATTCGCCTCATCCCGGAACCCCCCTCAACACCCCGACCCTTCCCACCGCACGACCCCTCTCTAATTGTCGTTCTCCTGATTTCTTTTATTTCCCTGCTCATTCTTTTTTAGCATCTCTCAGTCTTCCTCTATCTTTCGATTCAGCAACAGCCCCTCATACCGTCTGTAGTTTCTCCATCCTTCCTTCACCGACCCCTCCTCTCCCGCTCCCGTGGGAGCGCAGACCCGCGCAGCCCTTCGCGGGCTGGATCCCGAAGGGCTTTTTAGGCAATCCCATCGGCTGGTGCAAAATCATTTCACAAAAATATCGGAAAACGCTTGTCCCGAGTCAAACCAAACTAGCCTTTTTTTTGCCCATCCCGATTAATTTTTTGCTACTAAAAACGAGTGGCTTTGGATTGGGCTGGCTGAGCCGGGAGAGGCTGTTGAGGTCCGTTTCGCTGCGATTTTTAAATTATTTTGTTTTGTTAGGTTTGCATCTTTAATTTCTTTGCAGAGATATCTATGCAGGTACCGGTTCTTCCTCTTCCTGAGAACAAGCGTGTGGAAAAAAACGTTTTTGGTCCCGCAACCATCGTTACCTGCCCCGGGGCGACTGCTCCAGGGGCTGGCGGGGTCCCTGGGGATCCCCGAACCCTCCTGCTCCGCCGGTGGGACCAGCCTGGCTGGCCCGTACTTTCGAAATGACATTTCTTCTGGTGAGCCGAGCCAGGCTCCGAAACAAAATCAGTGTGTTTATATCCTCCGGGGTGGGTTTTCTCTGATGGATGGCTGCCCGGGGCTTCTGCCTTCTACTTCATCCCGTTCGTCCCCTGATAATTCACAAGTTCGGTGTACACACACACACAATTATATCTGTATATATATAAATGACACATGTGACAATTTCGTAATTAATTTCACTATACATTTCAGAAACACTCGATGAAATATGTCTCATGCACATGAGGCACATTATAGACACATCACTTGTAATTCGAAATTATTGTTTATACAGTTCTACGTACTGTAGAAAAATTATGTATATCCTTAATCTGTGTGTCCTTCAACTAAATGTAGTACATACACTTAGCTGAGTTATGTTATTAAATGAGAATTAGAATTACAAATGATAAAGTGGCATATTAGTGATACATACAATTTACATGTATCTTAGACTTACAACATTGGTGAATACATAAATATACGGTATTTGCAGGAAGACTTTATAAAATGTACGGCTGTTCACGCGGGTATGTCCATATATAGAGAAATGGCCTCTAAATGTAAAGGTATGTCTATTTTTTTACCTCTAAACGGCTTTTGAGCTGTACATAATTACCGAAACGGCCATTTGGGTACAGACACGCACGTCCTTAAATGAACCGTGCGCAGGCGGGTGCGCACACACGGACACACGCCGTGGGCAGCTGAGGGCGGTGCAGGGGGGCTAGGGGGAGAGAATGGGGTCTCGAACCCTTCTCGCCGTGGTTTCCGACCTGCCCGCACCGAAATGAGCCTCTTCTTCTTCCTCCTCCTCCTCCCCACCCGCCGGGGTGAGGAGCCGCTCAGCCCCCGGCGCCGCGGACAGGGTGGGATCCCCGCTGCTCTGGGCTCCCGATGCTCGCCCCACAACCTCGGTGCTTCCCCTTCTCCGAGGCACAGCCCGGCCCTCCCCCTCCCGCGGGGAGGTGCCGCTGTCAGCCCCCCGTCAGTGCCACCACACCCCGGGTAGCGCGTCCCCTCCCCCGCGGTACCCACGGGGACTCCGGGCCGGGGGAAGGACGAGGGGGAAAAGCGAGTAAAGCAAAGCTTCCAGGCTAAGCACACCCGCGTTCATCAAACGTTATTTTAGGGACGGGGATCGACTCCAAACCCAGAGGCACCAGCTCTCCGTGTGCTTGCCACCCAAAACGCAAGAACACGCGGGACGGAGGGGGACAAGGTCTGGCTGCGCTCCATCCCCCGGGCCCGGCTGCTCTCTGGGGTTGGGTACTCTCGTTTTGGTTTCGCGTGCCCAAATTTTGTCCTTCCACTCTTGAGACTCAGATGCTCTTTGGAGCACAGGAGAGGTGAAATTCACTTGTCGGTTTTGTTCTAACGCATTGATGGGTGAAATACAGAAAATTTGAAACGTGACCTGTGTGTAGCCAAGAGACCAAGCCAGAAATCTGCCTCATCTCCTTCTGCAAACAGGGGAAATGGTTCTGACTCCGCTCAGCAGCATCCACAGGCTGCAGTGCCAATAGAACCTGCTCCACTGCTGGGTTTTTGCTTTGAACAGATATTGCCTGCTTGTTGCCAGTAAGGGTTGGCATCTGGTCCTGGCTTAAGTACAAATTTACACAATATGTAATTTAATGTAAAATACATACCACTTGATGTGTAATACATATATAAGAAACAGTATGCAGCACAAAACACGTACCATATTCCATATAACACAGAATCTGCAATAATGGGAGATGCATAGTAACACATGGAATACTGCAAGATGCTGTATCTTGTACGTGTCTCGTGTGGAAAGCTCATATTACAAGCTATTAGTTGGGTTGTTTGGTGATCTTAAGATCATTCATAGTCAATTAACCCTTGGGACTAAATTATCCCACACTACTGCTGCCTCAGGTCGATATTTACATAATCTTTCAGCTCTAACACATGGGCTGTTCCTGGGTCTGAGGCATGCAAAAAATGCAGTGTCTTATCTGTAATTTTATAAATGTGTGGGTGTGTGTAGTTACAATATATAATGACTGTTTCTTTGCAAAGCTGTATTGTGTGTGTAGTCATTGCATAAGTACACGGACACTACTCCTCCATAAAATAGTAAAATTTGAAGGTTGCCGAGGTATCTTTGTTGGAAGCTGCATGATTTTAATATACACCCAAAGCTGTCCAAGCTAAAAGCCCGGGGAGGGAAGGAAAATCACTGTGGAGCTGAGCCCGAGGAAGACTGTCTTGCTGATTGCCTTTGTGGGCTGTGATGCCCGTGCTAGGACTGGGGAAAAAGCTGGAGGCTTCGTTTTCCATCTTCTCTAGTGACCCAGCCCAATGGAATAGCAATCTATGGGAGCTGAGCCAGTGAAGAGAAGAGCTAGCGTGTCTTTTGGAATGTGGCTAAAGCAGCTGTGATCTGAAGCCAGGGATGCACATTACAATTGCCCTTAGGAGCTCAGTTTTCTCTGCTGTAGCCGTTCAGGGCTATAAGAAGAAAAAGTCTTAGCTATCATCATGGGGTGCTGCTCTAGAGAACTACTCTCTTCTCTTCTCTGTTAATGTTTCTTATGTGATTTTTGAAGAAATCACTTAAACTTAGGATTTCCAACAGGAATAATACTAAGTGCATGAGAGCCTGCATGTGCGTGTTTATAAGTCACAAACACCCACATGAATCCCACAGCTGTCAATAGGAAACACGTGTATGTCCACAGAAAATCAGTTTGCATTTTGGGGAGGATATCTGTGTCGAATACAGATAAATAGACGAGGGGGTAGACAGAGACACATCAACTGCTCAGAGCTTTAAAAAAAAAGTAATTTGGGAAGACAGTAACAGAGATCTTTCTCAAAGGCTAATCTATGCAAATTGACAGAAAAAACCCCACTGTTTGTTCATGGAGTAGCAAGCTGTTAAAACACGCAGAGTGGAGTTTATTCTCTGTTAGTCACACGGTGTAATACTTCTATCTCAAACTGTAATTATTTGGTCTGTTTATTGCTTGGTCATGACTCAGAGGTTACATTATGATCTCTGATGTTTAAAACTTATATTTTTCTTCTAGTCGCTACTAATATTGAATAATTAAAAAAATGCATTTATTATTTTATAATTTTCTCTTTTCTGCCTTCTCCTCTAAATTTAAACCCAGATTTTTTTGTGGTTAGTTTGTACTGAAAAAGTGACTCATACTCATCAGACCAGGCCTATTAATTTACTTGATTTGTTGTTTTTGAAGGGAAAGAGAATAAGTTTCTTTAAACTACCATCAAGTGTGTTTCTTTTCCCCTCCCTAGTGAAATAAGACATTTTTTTTTTGCCTTTTGATCTGTGTGCAAAATAATTAGAAACAAACTGGTGAGGGGAGAGGGAAGGGAACCAGAGAGTTGTTCCAACCTTTGACTTTGACTTGTCGATCTTACAGCGAGGGTTTGTGAGGGGGTTTGTGCAGCACCTTGTCTGAAGGTTCACAAACCTTCTGGGTTATTTTCTGCTATGTAGTGATCCCCCAAAGGGCTCATTTCAGGTACACACAGCAAAGTATTCAATGCTTATCTATCTGATGGGCCACTTGTGGAATTACCACCTTCTACCCATTTAAGGGCTTAAAAAGTAGGATCAGGAAGCCTGTTTTATCCTACAAACTGTTGTCATCTAAGCATACCGAGATCTTCATGCCAGAGGGCAAGCCATCAGTCTCAGGGCTATGGTGATTTCTAACAGCCTCTGCTTTCTAACACCATGTAGTGGAGAAACTGATGCTTTGACCTTGAGGAAAACATGCATACCTATCCTGTGTTAATTACCTCTCAACACCCCCCCTCCTTCCGCCGTTTTTTAGGGGGAAGACACCCAAAGCCGTATAGCAGCCAGAATTTAGGAACGTTTACTTGCATTCAGCCTGGGGTGCTGGGGCTCAGCTCTGTCTGGAGAGGCTCAGGGTTTTGCTCTACTAGAGTGGGGAACCTCTGTGAAGGCAAGATGACTTAGTGGCCATATTACAATGACATCATTAATATTCCAGCATGATATAGCCTCATCTGAGCCCGAATTATTGCTCTAACCATTTAACCATCAGATATTACGCTGCAGGTTAGTGACCCCGCTGGAAAGCAGAGACCTGAAACAGTTCAGTCCCTCTTGGTCTGACCAGAGAGGGCAGATCAGATTGTGCTGGAGTCTCATTTGGACACCAGAAACACAGTTCCTATGTCCTGGCTCTATCCAGCAACATTAATAACTGCTATGGGCCGGTGCGCATCATATGGAGCTGGGATTTTCTTTAGGGTGGAGGCACTTCCCTTGGTTGGAATTTGGCTCCTGCCTCCCTCCAACCCTAGCAGCATTGCTCCTGAGCCTTATCCAATGCTGAAGTGCCGCTGGCCAATCCCTTAGGCAGCTGCTAATCCCAGGGAAATGCCCTGCACCTCTGCCCTGGCTGTTTAATCGCAGTCTCTGCAGGTTTATTTCCTAAATCCCATCTGAGCAGTGTGGCCAGAAAAAGCAGAATTTACTCACCCAGCCAATAAGGGGTAAGTGAGATCTGGATTTATGGGCTTTGATGCTCGTTTCTTGGGTAAGAGAGTTTTATTTCTGCATTTTGGAGCATGGCCTCCCTCAGCCTTTTCTTCCTTTGTGGGTATTGCCACTGGTCCAAGCACGGTCAGCAAATGTACCCTCCTGGCCCTGGCAGGCCCCAGCTCTTCTTCAGAGTAAATACCCCCTTGTAAATGTACTGGAAAGGGCGTGTGTGCACCCCAGGCTGGGATGTCCCTGGTTAAAACCTCCCCAGGCTTCCAGCAGAGGCGCAGCAAAGCATCTCACTGATTTTAGTAACAGTATGGGACCAGTTTCCAAGAAATTGAGGGATCCTGCATTGCCTTGTGGCTTCTGGGTGGGATTTGAACCAATGACTGAAATTAGAAAGCTGCCTGCAGTGAGTTGGTTTCACTCCCACCCCATCCCAATTTTAGATTTTCATCTCAAATCTCCTTTTCATTGTGATTATATATAATATATAATCATAATCTGTTTGACAAGCTGGGGTTCTGACATCAAGCTCTGCTGCCAAAGAGCCATGGATGGAAACAACTAAAAACCCTTATGTACTTCGGGCACAATGTAGTGTGCAAACAGAGCACAAACACCCCAAATCTGTTGTTCTGTCTCTGATTTTGACTGACTTCGAAGAAACATTAAGAATAATAATGAGAAGCTGATGACAATTGCAGCCTGAGGAATGCACCACTCCTAGAGAACAGATGGTGCAAAGACATTTTTAAAAAAACTTTTCTTAAAAATTAACTTGGCACCTGTGTCTTTCTTGGGACAAATGCTCGAACCTGGAGCAATCACAGCCCTTGGCAGTTGGGATCCATTGAAATCCATTGAAATCCATTGATTTTGCTGCAGAGGAATGCAGATTTAGCGAGATGCAGATTTCTTTCTTGGCGATCAATAATATTTCTTCTTTCGTGTTTGAGAGGGCTCTTTTCTTTTTCTCTGTTATAACTGGAAGAATTTAGTTTCATAGCTCTAAAAATGTTCTGATGTCAGGGATAACTGACTGGGCTTTAAAGTAAATAAATAATTGTGAAGAGAAGGAATCATTTGTTTGTCCTTCAGCTCTGTGTTTTATCAAGTTCAGTGCTTTCTGCTGCTAATTTTTTACTTAGCAGTCCCCTAAGCATTTTCAAGTGGAAGTTAAATCAATCAGTAGTAAATTTAGCCCTATTGATAGTACAGTGGCTTTTCTCAAGTTTAATTCACTGGCTTCTTATAAATAGTCACAACCTCTTAGAAAAAAAACATGTTCAACAACTGATGTCATTACTGTTATATCGAACTCAACAAGTTATCCTAGATAAAAGAATCTTGTGAAGAAAAGTATGTGACCTTGGTGTGAAGACTTTCAATGATTCAGAGTCCGCCTTATCCTTTGATCAATGATTCCACGTTAAAAAAATCTATGCTTTATCACTTACTCAAGTTTGGCTGGCATTTACTTCCAAGTAATGAATCTCATTTGGCATTCCTCAGCTGGATTAAAGAACCATTCCATACTGGGTATTTTCTTTTTCCATCTGTACTTGGACATCCTAGTAGAGTCATCTCTTAATCTTCTTTGTGATAGAATAATCAGATTGAGCTGCATAAGTCTCTCACTAGAAGGCATGGTTGGTTGTTAGGGTTTTTTTACAGCCCTCAAATCATATGGATTTCCATATGGCTTGACATCAGCGGAGATTTATGCTAGCTTGGAATTTGGCTGTATATTTCAATTACTGTGAACATTTTGTGGCCTGGGGTGGAACACGCCTAAGAGCATGACAAATTATTTGTAACATGCATATCTGCTGAACTTGGTTTAGCAATCACATGGAGTAAAATTCAGTTGCATGCAGATGATCAGCAGAAAGCCCATGTCCCATTAAACTGTTTTCATGGGTTTATGTTCATCTTAAGTGCAATTGAGGCCATGGGAGCAAAGAAAAACATCAGCCATTGAGACAGATGCTTAACTTATGCACCTCATTTTTCATGGCCTCCGTGGAGTTGTGCTGATTTACACCAGCTGAAGACCTTGGCCCACAGCAA
The DNA here is from genome assembly GCF_001604755.1 of Lepidothrix coronata. NCBI lineage: Eukaryota > Metazoa > Chordata > Aves > Passeriformes > Pipridae > Lepidothrix > Lepidothrix coronata. The sequence goes on from NW_016690192.1 coordinate 27,931, forward strand.
GGCAGCACAAACTGATAAAGGAGTCCAATCCTCAGCTGGCAGCTTATATGAGAGCTTGAATCCAACCTCACTGCTTGGTAATATCTCATTAGAGCCTGAGTCAATATGGCAAGGGGACAGAGTTATAACAGAGCAAAGCTGCAGCAACTTCACAGAATCCCTATTGCTGTAGGGCTTCTGAGGGAAAATCTGGTCCATCGTTTTTGTTTGTAGCTCCAGGCAGTAGTTTTCCCCCTAAAATAGATACAAAGACAGACCCAAGAAAAATGCAAATGTTCGGCTGGTGGAAGTCTTTGGGATCCCATCCAAATGCTTTCCCCTTGGTTATGGAAGCCACACAGCAAGATCCTGAGCAGCCATGGGAACCAGTGCCATGTGTTAGTGCCCCTTGCAGTCCTGGTTTTCCACATATGTACATTTTCACACAGAGAAATTGTGTGCACACGTGCGCATGTAGCTCACACAAATAGATGCACACACAAATCATAGCCATTTATGTTCATATACGTCTTATATAAATAAGCACCTCTAAATACAGGAATGTGTACATTTATATTTTATGCAGAGGGACGCAGATAAGACGGATGCTGCGGACAGGGATGCGTGTGTGCTTATGTTAAGCTGCTGTCTGGTTGTGTACACCGGTGCGATCAAGGGAATGTGAATAGAAGTGTGTGTGTTTATGTATGCGTGTGTGGAGCTGCTGTGGGGAAGGGCCGCTGGGAAATAAATGATATGAAACGTCTGTACATTCCAGGGAAATGTTCGGATCCCTGAGGTTAAGGGATATGCTCTAGTCATAAAAATAAACACGCTGGTATAGCATGCCATTGATATGGGGATAAACTCACTAAGGACGGGTAAAGTTTCAGCTTTCACCTCCTTCTGATGGTGAGCTCGCTGCTTCCCTCACTGCCTCTTTTGACAGTTCAAAGTGAAATGACATTTTAAATAAGAGGTTAAAGAGCAGAGGAAAACAGAGGTTTTCTGCTTGAACCAGGGAAATTTGATAAACCAGTCTTCCAGAGATGCCAGTGATTTCAAAAGGCTCCATTTCCTTTTGATAAGGTTTTGAGAGAGTAATTCAGAGTAGGATCTGTTAGCCAGAGCTCTTAGCTGCTAAAATGTCAGATCAGAGGCTGAGCTATTTTCCCAAGACTAATGGTTAGTTATTGCAATCTATAGCCTATTGTGCTGAGCCCTTAACAAAATCTTTGCTCCGCTTCTATCCTGCCTTTAACATTGCACTTAGATTTGCAATGGTCAGAGGAGTTTAATTAGGCAAGACCTAAAGAAAGGCTCATGTGCTTTAAAGCTTGACCTACTTTTGCCAACTCTGTGTGTTCTAATAAAAGATATTACCTCCTCTTGCATATAATGCCTCGTACACACCTCCAGACCATGACATCTGCACCTCAAGAGGAACTTGGGGCACAGAAGCACCCAGAACTGCAGAGGGTGGAAGTTCTGGCCTGTCACCATTAGTTGTGTTGTAAGTTCAACCCATTATTTATCATGATCAGTTATGGCATGGCTTCAAGAGCCAAATTTTTGACCAGGATGGTCCAGCCCACTTCATCCCAAGACCATGTGGAAGATCAGATACACCAATCTTTCCTCTGTCAGGTGCATGGAAATGTGACCAAACATCTTAGCAAACTTCAGGTGAGCAGAATTTAGGTATCCCCATCATCTGATGGGACTAGAGAGGTCCCCATCAAATTGTTCTGTGCCATGTGAGGTACATGCCAGTTCTCAGCTCCTGCCTGGGTTCACATGTGACCCACAGGGAGACAGCCCTCTGTTTGTCCATGTGCTGAAAGAGGGAGTGCAGGACCTCTGGGAGAGGCAGCAGTGGGGAGAGATTGCTGAAGTGTTCCATGGAGCCTTGGGCATCATGGCCTATCGTGTTGTTCTGATGGAGCAGACTTGGGCTGAGGGGCAGAATTTGGACTTTGCTGTTAGGTAAAGAGATTGGTTTGGAGAAAGGAAAATGCATATCCCATAGACTGCTCTCTCCCAGGTTTCCTGCATTACACCAGCCAACAGCTTCACATCTCTCTAAGCAAGTTTCTCCCGGAGCACACACAACTTTACTAAGCCATTGGGTGCTCCAGTGGTGTCTGAAAAACTTGAATGTGTGGGAAAGTGGGGAGAGTAAAAACCAGGACATCTAAAATGCTGTCACAAAGGAGTCAGTCAAACACAGAGGTACAAACCTACCACCCTGAAAATACCCGGTCTAGCCTTGGCCAGTGTGACTTTCCAAAAACGTTAAAAGGACTGCGCTGATTCACATCAGCTGAAAATTTGGCCCACCACTCAGTTGTAGGAACCGTGTGAAGTAAGAGACAGGCAGGTTGTATAAACGTGGATCCTACAGATGTGCAAGCGTGTAAATAGTGTAGATTGAAAGATAGATGATAGAAGCAGGTGTCTGTCTAGGAAAAAAAAGGTATGGTTATCTTTCTGTAACGAGCTGGAGTGTGACACACTCAAGATTCCTGTTATGGGTGCGCTGTACAGCAAATCCCTGATTTTCATTCAGGGTTTCGCAATCACTGCTATCTTAACTCCAAGCCTCGTTAAATCAACCTCTTCTGAACTGTGGTACAATGTTACAGTGCAGATCCTCCCGTTCCCCAATGGGAAACACACTTGGACTCAGGAGCCATCATTTAACCTTGGAGTCTCTGAATCAACAAGGCAGTTTCTGCTCAGACACCTGGCAGCACATGCATTTTATGCTTTAACATGGCTGGTAAATCCTGGGTGGTTAAGTAAACTTAACCTTCATTTATGAAACTTGCGAACCAAAGGGTAAAATGTGCCTTGTGCAAGTAATTACGTAAAGGTCTTAGAGAGTGGAGTTATCACTTAAAGACGCCGGGCATTGCTAATGAGTTGACTGAGAATTGATCTCTCTGTAATTTAGTTATTTATATGCAGTTCCTGTTTTCCATGCTCAGCTATAGGTCAAGCCCACTTTGAACTGCTCAGAGACCCCCAAGTTTGTCAAGCAAAGTCCCAAAGCCATGGCACAATGATATTTTAGAAGAGTAAATATTGTCCTGAGGGGCTTTAAAAAGGAGGCAAAGCTGTTTGCTTTCTAGCTGGTTCTTTAAACTGGACAACTGCTTCCTGTTACTAAGGGGTCTCTCAGCAACGTGACTTTGCTTCTGTTAAACAGAAAAGAGCTTCAGGAAAAATGTCAGTACCACCGTCCAGGTATTTTCATATCCCGGCGAGCTGGGCAGGAACAGCCTTGGGTTTCTGAACAGAAATACGTTCACACTATTCTGCAAATAATGTAGCATGGGTATAACAGATCCTGGGCTGGAGGAAGCAATGAAAGAACTTAGGCTGCTAAACATCACCCTCAGGACTGATTTTATACCAAATGGTTGTGAGGAATGTTCAAAATCCCGTTTGCTTCCTTATATATTCATGTCTGATTATATACATTATGTGTGTATGTTATCCCATATTTGTAGACTCAGGTGTGAACTTACTGGTGCTGCTGTTCATGCAGATGGGCTTTCATTTTCATGAGGGCATTTCACATGGAGGAATAGAGGATGCTCCACTATGTAAAGGTACATTTTGGATGCCTGAGCTGGCAGCTGTACACCATGAACACCACACTCAGACTGGAATGGGATACCTCTGAGAGCCCACACACGTTCCGCTTCTTTCTGCAGACTTCAGCCACAGGTTCACACTGGGCTGGGCAGAGAGAGAACGTGCAGATGTGAGCACACCTGGGACGAAATAGCCAGCATCACCCAGCAGATCAGCTGAGCTGAGGTTTTTGAGCCCAGTATAGCCAGGAACAGTGGGATGCTGCTCATGCCTAAACGTGGCAGTTTGGCAATGGAGCCCAAGTGGCCATGGCCAAAGCCAGAAATGGAGATGGGGAATCTGGAAATTGCAGGGCTGAGCTTGTTGCAGACAGTTCTTCACCTGACAACACAGATGTCTGGTGGAGGTCTTTCTTCCTGTTTGAACTGGTGTTACTGAAAATATTGGCAGCACTCATGGGCAAGGAGGTATTTGCAAATAGCTGAGGCTGTGTGAGGGACTCTGGCTAAAATGGGGCAAAACTTACCTTGTAAACACTGATGACTTGCAAGAACAGGACATTCCAGGGACCCAGTTGCTGCTGAAAACATGGCTGAAATTACCCTCCTCTAACTCACTTCCATAGCTGCTGTGTTGGTTTATGACTCACTAGTGCAGTTGAAGACTTTTGAAACAGTCTTGGTTGGCTCACAGCTGTGTATCAGTTGAGGTTTTTTATTTTTATTTATGTGTTTGTTTGTTTTGTTTGTTTGAGAATGACAAATTTGGCTTGTAGCCAAGTACCCTAGAGAGAGCATCATCCTTTCTCGTGCTTCCTTAGTTGTGTTTGAGAGGCTGAAGGTACCTGGGGCAGCCAAGTCTCCCAACCTGGCAAATCATGAGGCTTGTTCAGCTTGAACAAACACGGCCTCTGCGGAAGGACTTAAATCAGCCACAGTCCTGTCCCTGCTGTTGCAATCCTGCATCTGCTGAACACCCCTGGGAGAGCAGAAGAATGTGCTGTGGAGGTGACACACAGCTTTCTATGTGGGCAGGGCTCAACCCATGGCAGCAGCAGGAGCCTTGCACTGAGACTTCTTGTGGCTGATGGACGTTGTAATGGAGCATCTCTGTTAGTTAGCTGTAATCTCTAAAAGCTGATTTTTGTGCCAGGAGCACTTCAGAGAGTCAGGATGAATGAATCCCAGTCTGTATGACTCTGTGTGCTTGCTAAATAGATATGAGGGGTAAATGTGGGTCACATGACCTTGATCCCACTGGTGAAAAGATGAGGAAACTCCTGAAGGTTGGAGGGAATTTGCAGCAGGATCCATGGGATAACTTTTTCCCACCGGTTCTTGGTAGCTGAGGTCTTGTCTACACATTTGTTTCAAGTCAGGTGAAGAGGGAGATCCACAAGTATGTGGCACCATCTCTTCAAGGAGAACTGTACCACCTCTCCAGCCTTAATAACCCACCCTCCCTTCCCCCGTGCCTTTAGCAGGCTCTAAAAGTCTCCTCTAAATCTCCCCTCAAGCCCTTTCCTCCATCCCAAGCAGAATCTCTCCTTGCTGCTGCAGGAGCTTTGCAGGGAGGAAGGAATCCTTCGCCATCTAGTGAGCAACGCTCACCATCACCGGCTGCTGCCGCTGGAGGAAGGGCTGGTCCGTGGCTCTGATGGAAAAATCCTTTTTCTCACCTCCAACATACCAAGCTAGAACCTGTATTGTGCTCTCTCACCCACCGTCAATAACATCTCGCTGACAGGCTTTTTCAGGCAGCAAATTACTCTTACATAGAGTTTAAGCATTTCACCTCCTGGGAGGACCACTGCTGCTAAAGCACGTGTTTCCTCTCCTGCTCTGCTTGGGATTGCAGTGGTAACACCAAGGGAGATGGATCAGTGTGACATGTTCATTTAGCTATAGATGTAGTGCAAAGTCCACAGTTGGTCTGTGGCTGTATTAGAAACAGAAACTCTCTGTGAGATACAATGCATGCACTGAGAAGGGAATTTTTTCTCGTATTTGTCTTTTTTCTTTCTTTTTTTTTTTTCCTCCTTTCTTCTGGGATGCCCATAACTGTACAGGGTCCAAATTCCCTCTATCTCAATTTAAGAAATGTCTGATAAATGACTGCTCCTTTAGAGGGTTTCTAAAGGTTGCCTGACATCTGCTGGGAGACACTAATGAGCAGGAAGCAGGGCAGGAGCTATTGATAGATCCATTCCTGCCTTCCTGTCGGTTTTCTATTGCCTGTCCCCTATTTTTAGCCTGTTTTCCAAAGGAAACAGGGAGCTGTGTGATTGCCTCATTGGTCTACCAGTCCCTGCCTAATCACTCAAACAGGCAGGTTTCAGCTAGGTTTGTGTTTGGAATAGACTCCTATTAGAACTCTTAGTGTTTTGTGGAAATAAATAGCCAAGGCAGAGGGAAGAACCCCAGATCACTACTCTGGCTGAAGGGAAGGTTGTTACATGAGCCCAGCACTTTTCAAGTCCAAGTGAAGCCACATGCAAATGGGATTCAGATAATGGTGTTTCATACATTCATTTATAAAGTTACTTGTTATTATCATGACTAATTAGTATGTTAACTATATAAAGCCTTTTATAAAATGTTATATTATTACTTGTGTTGCAAAAACATCCTAATAACCCCTGATTAGGAAGGAGATTCAGTGTGTCAAGTGCCATACAAGCTCGTAACCCACAGATGATCCCAGCCCCTCCAGTGTGGTGTTTATTCAGGCCACAGCCTGAATTTAAAGGCCACAGTTTATCTATGCCACAGCCACTGCACAGTGTTAAGGCTATTGTAAAATTCAGGAGTTGGACACTCTTTTAGAAGGCCTATTTTAGAAAAATAGGGAAGGATTTTCTCTGTTTTATATTAAATCGGAGGGATATCACGAATTGGATGTTTGGCAGGGCTAAAGAAAAGCTCATTTCAGCTGAGGATGATGATACAATACTGATGCAATACTGATCCAAACATCTATCAGTCAGTGTCACTGAGATCCTCCAGAATGAGCTGTTGCAAAGCAGAAGTCATGAGTTGGGTTTATCCCTCCAGCTGCTTTACACCAGCTCCAGGTCGGTCACTGTGACTCTGTTCTGCATTTATTCTGTGCGTTTCAGGGCTCAGGGGAGAGGTCAAGGGCTATCTCGAAGGTTAGGAGATGTGCTCACAGCCAAGGGCCATTCCTGAACTGTGTCAATATTTGGTCTTACACAGAAGATACAAGCAGGAGATAAGAGGGCTCTGAGACACATCCGCTGGGAAGGCAAGGTCAGGCATCTGATGAGGAGGATGAAGGTGAGGACAGTGGGGAAAAGGATCGCCCATAGTCCCACATTGCAATGGAGGCACTACTTTGCAGCTCACTGGTATTTCCCCTTGCCGGGTTGCATGTAGATGGAGGAGCCTTGTCACTCCTTAAAGGAAGGAATAAGCAGCCTGGCCAAGGTCAAAGAGAAAATCCTAGCTAAAACCCAAAATCTCTGAACTTCAAACCCAAGTGCAACTCATTTGCTCCCAGTGTTATAAATGGGGAGCACCTGTAACCATCTGCAAAGCACAGTGCTCTTTGGGGTGCAGTGTGGCAGTTGGCTGCCCATGCACCCTGTAAAGCAGAGGTCTGGGATGTGTGCAATGGTCTGGGATCTAATAGATCCTATATTCAGTGGCCACTGCGAGAGGAAGGTTGAATTCCTGTAGTTTGAGCAATCTCAGGACTGTTGCACTGGGAGCTGAAAGGAAAGCTCAGAGGGCACAGAGTATGGAATGTAATCTTGAGTGTTAATACAGGGTTAAAATCCTGATAATTTTTAACTCAAGGGGAGAAATCTCTCCTGGCTCTTCCTTTCTCCCTAGCAAACTCACCCTGATTTCTATTAAATAGCTATTATGTAATTACAGTATATATTGCCTACTTAAATGCTTTCTGTCATCTGATTTACATGATTGGGCTATTCATTCTTCCCTTTTCCACCTGTTTCTTTGTGCTTCAGAGCACCAGTAAATAGCCAGCGAGCTTTACCAGAGGAATGACTGCAGCCCATGGCAACCCCTGCTCTGTAAATGGCAGGTGTTTTTAGGGTGCTCAGGGGTTTGCAGTGAAACCTGGCCTTGGGGAGACCAGCTCCTCCTGAAGCCAATCTTCAAAATACTGGAAAACTTTGCTAAGGTTTTGTTGACAAAGGAATCCTGTCCTTGCACCTTGGCTGTGGCTCGGGAGGTGCTGAAGTCTGATGGGCAATGGATTAGTCTCTGCACAAAGAAGCAAGTGGGCTGGAAAGCTCCTTTTACTGTTCAAACGGATGTTTCCCCAGGCTCGTAAAATACTGTTTAAGTAGTAGCTATATTTCTAAGGCCAGTCCCACACCTGCAACAACCTTGTAAATGGTGCTGGGATATATGGCTTTAAGACTCCTTGTAAAAAGTAAGATCAACACAAGATTTACACAGTTTTATGGAATTGTTTTATAAGCTATTTTGACAATGAATCCTGCTATCAACATCACCTCTGGTGTTAATCATGGAGGAAGCATTTAGCAGGAGCCAACAAAGATTAATGTAAACTCCTTTCCTAGGTAGCTGTTGGACTGAGCTGATTATCTTTCAAAATCTGGGGCATCATTCATGCAGCATTCATGCATGTTTCTCTTCACCAGGTCACACGTAGGTGGAAGAGCCTTGTTGCTCCTTAAAGGAAGGAATAAGCAGCTTGGACAAGGTCACATTAAACTGAGAGCTGAGGCTCCCCACTGCTAATGTGCTCTCACTGCTCACCTTCCACGTTAGCTTTCAAAGACAAGAAGTCAGGATCAAACTGGCACTTGCTCCGTGCTCCCAGGATGCTCCCAGTTTTCTCTGTAACTGTACCTGTGAGTGTAAAACCTGCTGTGCTGGGTCACACCTGGGTCTGTCCTGCACCATAGGCAAGACTCCTGTGGTAGCCAGAGGCAAATGCCTTGGAAAAAGCAACAGCAAATCAAGGACATTGCATTTCCTCTGAGTGCTTTTCCAGAAGGATTGTCTGCAGGGCAGGGGATTTCCAACGCTGCTGTGCTTTGTTTGCTAGTTGACCCCAGTGGAGCTCTGTTTTCCTGATATTTGTCCAATTTTTCCTTCAATCCCGGTGGACTTTCTACATACCCAGCCTCCTTCAACAAGGACTGCCTTGGATCCTCTGCTGCCCAAGAGGAACCTCCTCCTCCTCCTCCTCCTCCTGCTTCAGCCTGGCTCCCAAAAACTTCACCTGGTGGCTCTGAGTCCTGTGCTGGAAGAGACTGAGCAGCTGCTCCCTTCCTGGTTTCTCCTGGTGACTCAGGATTTTGTAGCCCTCTGCTATCCCCTGCCAAACTGTTTCTCTTTTATGTACTTACTTACAAGTCCTTAACAAAAAGCACAGGGACAGAGTATGTCTGTATTTCCAATTTCTTCATGTTCTGAAGGCACCTAGAGAGAATGGTTGGAGGCTGAATGAGGTGCATGGTATTTTGGCATCCTCTGCTGTTTGCCCAATGTAACCATCATACTCAGGCAGATCTTGGCCCTCTGCACACAAGGGGTGTTCCATGCCCGAAGTAACTGCTTTGCAGTATAAGATATGGCCACGAGATGTCTCTTTGAGCCGTACATGATTCCAGCCTGGGAAACAGGAGCCCCCCTGGATCACAAACTGTGCAGAAGCTTCTGGGGCCAGAGGTTGGCACTATCCCTGGTGAACAACCCCCTGCTGCAGTTAACAGGATTGGAGAGCAAAGCTATTTCTATAGGCAGAGGTGATACCTGTTGTCAGATCTGCAAGTATGGGTGGGAGGCAAAAAAAGCCCCATAAGCCCAAACAGCTAAGCTTTCAAACACACAAGTTGTTTTTCACTCCAAAATAAGAACTACCATCTTCAAACTGAGTCTTAGCTGAGAACAATCAGTCTGAGAGTAATTGGATTTTGTTGATTATACAGATTTGTGGAGGAGAAACGTGTGATGGATATCTGTGGAGAAAAGGTAATGGCCTTAGTGAGGAGAGAAGATTGTTGGCCAAAGGGAGAGAGAAAGAGAGGAGAAAAGAGAGATGGATGGTTACTTGTTGTGGGATAATGAAGGCTTTACTGCTTCTGGTTTTAGGGAAATATATGTGCCATAAAAACAAGTGAGTCTATGAGTTCTAATATGCAGCAGATGTGAGAAATTAACCTTATTGTTTAACTGTATCTTGTAGGTTTCCCATGAGGCTCTGGACCAGAAAGCCAGAAATGGCATGATTGTTTTGTGAAAATGTTCTCCAGTTGGTAACTGAGTACATCAGATGAGTGGCAATACAATGTAATTGCCAAATAATAATTTTGGGTAGATTAGCATCATAAACTGGCAACAAATTCGCAGCACAAAATTGACCCTGATCAAAAACTTACCTATTGCTCTGAACACTATCAGTCCTTACCAAATGACCATTTTCCAGCTGAGAAGGTGCTGATGGCCATGCTCGGAAAAAATTACCCATCAGCCAGTCTTCAGCTGGTTACCATCCCAACCTGGGACCAGAACCATTTCTGCAAGTAAGTGGCAAAATGTTTGTTTGATCTGGTAGCTGGAACCCTTTGTTGGGAGCTCACAATGTGTGAAAAAAAGAGAAGAAAAGCTCTGTCTGTAATGCAGCTGGAATGAATGCTTTCCTTGCCTGCCGATCAGAGCAGATTATAGTTCACCTGCTGTGAACTAATCTCTCAGGGAGAGGGTCAGTTGTTTGGATAGTGTTGCTAATGGAAGGCAAAACCTTTCTCTACATTCCCTCCTTCAGTGCTGGGTCTGTTTAGGAGATGAGTCAGTCCTGGGTTATTCATCAACTTACTTAGGAGCTATCCACCCAAGTTCACAAGTACCACTAAAGCACTTTACAATTACAGGAAATTATACTTAGGAGCTAATGTTAAAACACAGCTCTCTACTCACTTCTCCAACATGAGAGGCAGAGTGTCAGATTCGTGGCCCGCATTATTTCATTGTGCTGGAGAAAATACGTGGCAGGAATTTATTCCTTACCATGCTCCTCTTTGTGGATCTGAGCTCCAATAGTGCTGGGGGGATATTTTCCCGGGAGAGGCTGGGGAAGGGGTGAGGCAGTATGATGAGGAGCCTTTCTGGTGGTTGCACCGGGTCCTTGGCTTGCTGCAGAAGAGCATGTCAGAGCAGTGCTGTGGGCAGGGGTCCCTGGCAGCCTGCCTTGCTCACTGGGTGTAGTGTGACATGTCTCACTGCCAGGGCTCAGACATCAGGAGAGAGGATGGTGACTGTCCTCCCCGGAGTATGTTGTGCTTGCATTACCTCCAGGTCCCTTATCCTCAGCCTTAGGCTCTTCACCCTGTAGGATTTAACGGGCAAGTACATATTGCTTGTTTTATTCATAGCCCTGCTCTTGTAGGACTGATGAATATCATAGACTGGTTTGGGTTGGAAGGGACCTTTAAAGATCTTCTCGTCCAACCCCTTTGCAATGAACACTTTCAACTGGATCAACTCAGAGCCCCATCCAACCTGACCCAGAATGTTTGCCCACCTCTCTGGGCAACCTGTTCCAGTGTGTAAAAAACTTCTCCCTTATATCTAATATGTGGGATTCAATCAATGAATTCCCTGTGTGAAGGTAGATGGCTCTCTCCATGCCCTCTCAGTCCCTCTGACCCATCAAAGGGTCTTGCTCTGAATTCTTCTTGAGGGCCTCATGCCACCCCCTCTTCAGTTTAGGGTAGATTCAACAGCAGGATATCCTCCATAGGTTTGTTGCCATGTAGGAATTGTTCTCTGTCTGCACGTGGGCAAGTATTGTTTGATTAGTTTCTTATTTTTGTGTCACTTGCAATGTGGGTTTTGGAACAAAGTCAATAAATGTACACGTGGGTGTCAATAACTCACGTTTTTGTCTCAGAGACAGACCCTCTGTTTAGACAGTGATTTTTAATCCCACTTTAACTCCCATAGTCCCAAGGAAATGATAATTAAAAGTCTTCTTTATGGTCTTTGTAACTGCTTAGTCAATGGTTTGTACTACTGAATTTTAGTGAGAGATTTTTTGAAAAGGAATATTTTTTCAGCTACGGCTTGCAAGACATAGTTAAAATGACAAAAATGTTGAAAAGCAAACCATTAAATACTGTTCCTTTTAACCTTTTGTTACTTTGCTCCTGGACTCTGCAACACCAGCATTACTAGCCAAGGGCTCTCAAGGAGAGTGATTTACCAGTATCAGGCCCACCCACCTTCAGCTGCCCAGCTTTGAATGTCCAAGATGCCCATCTACAGCAGAGTCCACCCATGTGAGCCTCACAGGCAAAAGCAAGCTCAAAAATCACATCTCCAGATGCTTATACCATGTTCCCATGTATTCTGACCTACAGAGACACACAGAGGTGCTTAATTGTGGACCTATTTTTGTTAGACAAGATACTGGTTCTAGAAAAATGAAGCTTTCCCTCTTCCCCCACGAAACCAGCCCATCGGTGGGATTTTGATCATGATGTTGTTGTCTTTTCCTTCCAAGTGACCAAAAGGGTATTTTCCATTCAAACCCCTTTTATAGGAAAATTTATAACCATAGGTAATGATAAATCTTTTAGGGATGTAAAAAGATGTATATTTTGCTGTCATGCAGCCATTGAGCAAGGTCTGTATTTCACTGCCTTCTGTTTAATCCAGGCTTCTCCTGGGGACACCCAGCTGCAGTGGAATATAGATATTTTGCCATCTGAGGCCACTTGCCTTATGATTAAGAGGAGGTTCTTCAGTGCCAGCAAGATGATCATCAATTTTATGTCCTGTAATTTCTCTGTCCTTAACTTTATAACATTTCGATAATTTGCCTCTGACTTGGTAGCTTAAATTTGTCTGTAAATCTGTTCTCCTGGGAGTGTAAGAAAACATCTTTAAATCATTCTTATGTGGAGAGACACTTGCAGTATTTTTTTATTAATATTATTCATTGCTTTTATGACAAGTGAAAGCCATGACTGAGGTACCAAGCAACCATACAGACATCTGAAAAGAAAGAAAAAAAAAAAAAGAAAGAGATAAAGAGAGAGTGTAGGAGTCACTGTCATCTTTTTGTACACCCCAGGTCCACCAGTGTCTGTGATATTCCTGTAAATCTGGAATTAAACCTGTATCTTCCTTACTAGGCCAGTACTTTAAATGTCAGCACGCTCTGTTTCCCTCCAATGTGACTAATTTTTTTAATTTTCAGTTTTGTGAAACCCCATTTTTCACTCCTTCAAAATACTTAGAATAATAGAGTCTTGCTTTTATTCAGGTTGTCACAGGGACATGAGGATGCTAAAATACCAGAACAAGTGTTTGTGCTCTCTGTCTCTGCCTGCACTGGGTTTTAAGAAAAAGATAGTAGTAATTCCAGCAGTGTCATGTTAATTTTGTGGTCCAGGGACCGCTGTCCCTGGAGTCACACACAAAGGTGTCCAGAGCTGCTTGCTGCAGTGGATGCTCTGTTAGTACTTTTATGTTAATAAAGAGCTGATCATGAAGAAATCCTCATCCTGTGGAAGCAGGACAAGACAAATCCTGACTGCCCTGAAGTCTTTGCACTGGTCTCCGTGGGGTTTGGTGTCAAACCGCTGGAGCACAGTGTTATAATTCGGGGTTGCTGGAACAGCAAGCAATAATCATTGCTGGGATGTGACCGTATAAACCCTCCAACAGCACTAAAAGCTGACCTTAGGAACAACAAACCCTCTTTAATTCCTGTAACTGTCTCTAGATGGCACTATGGCAGTAGAAGTTTTGCAAGGAGAAATTTGAAGAGAATGAGCCAGGAGCCAGGAGGCTGCGGGCTCCTGTCCTCTGACAGGGTGTTCCTGGGCTGCAGGAGAAAGAGATCGTATCAATTTTTTTTAGTGCCCCACAAGACATCAGTCAAAACAAGTCAATTTATTTCTTTCTCGGGGGTTAAAACTGGTTTCATGACGCAGAGGAGATTAAATTCTTACAGCATCTCTCCGTGTTTCATAGCTGGGAGTACAGCAGAAACGAATCCATTTCACCTTCATCATCCTTTGCAGATTTTCCACAAACTATTTCCCACAGGGAAGGGTTCATCTTTATATACTTCCCACCTTACCTCATGTTTTCAGGTGTTATTTTTCTGTTGGCATCAGGTGCTTCTCTGTGACTTAAACCATCAAGAACATGGAAATATCACTGAAGCCTGCATTTTCTACATTTAAAATTGGCTCAATTAGAGTCCTGGTGAGAGAAAATATTCTTCTTTAAGACAAAAAGATTGGTGGCAAATCATGCTAATGAAGTATTTAAAAACCTAAGAGAGACAATACTTAAAGGGCTAACAATAAGAGGATGACAGAGGAACAGGGAATGTACAAATAGCAGGGTAGCATTGCATTTTTGGTTTACATGTTCTTTCATGTAATTGAAGCATTGTTATTGCATCTATCAGGAAATCACTTGTGCTCCTTCCAAAGCAATTCTAATGCTCTGTGAGTTCAAGTTAGCCTTATTGTCTTGCTTTTCAAGTGCTGTTTGATTTTTCAGTAGTTAGACTCAAGGGATATATTCTCCCCAGGACAATGAATTGTTTTACTTCTTTCCTAATAATTAAAATTAAAAAAAAAAAGGAGCAGTCTTACTTTACAGCTGCTGACTTCAGTGCTGGGTGAAGCAAGAAGCTGAAGGAGAGCCCTGTCTTTGGGCAAATGAGCAGACCTGTTTGTTGCCTTGTGGGCCCTTTTGCTGCAGAGGAAGAAATGGCATCATGGGTTTGGCAGCTGCAGAGCAGAGTTTAGTTTCAGCATCCTGTGATGAGGTGTGGGATGCTGAACTTTTCCCAAGGTGTTCTCACAGCCTGGTTTTAGGAATCCAGTTAAGTATGGCCATCAATGTCCACAGGTAGGTGCTTCCAGACAGTAGGTGAAAGCACCTAAATTCAGTGGGTTTAGGCAGAAATGGCTTATCCTCCTTCCTAAGTTTAGATCCTCACAAATTATTTCAGTGCCTCCTCTCCCTTGTACTTCAGTGGGAGCTATGGATCTGTCTGAGGAGGTGAGCCTTGGTCAGGGGAGGGTTGTGCCCATAAATTCAGTTTCAGCTGAGCTATCAATCTGCCTGAAGAAGTCAACAATCAAATACTGAAGCTGACATGAAACCCATGATTAGTGGAGAAAAGAAGCAGGAACATTTCTTTATAGGCAACAGTAATGGAAGATACAGACTCAGTTAACTTCCAGGAATTACCTTTTCACCAACCTCTTGACTTTAGATTTTAAAAGGCAGCTTCCCTTTCCAAATGTGTTACTTGAATTTCCCAAGGAGAATGCGGTTCTCTATCCCCCCTTTCAGTGGTGTTGCACGTCCAATATTCAGTTACCCCTTCGGAGCAAGGGGTGCTTCTGCCACAATAGGGACAGCTGAAGAAAATTAAGGAGACAGCCCCAAACAATTGGAGAGCATGTGCAGAGCATGTGTGGAAGTGCTGATGCTCTGGGACATGTGTCCTTGTAAGCCCCCAATCTGTCCCCATCACCACCCTGCTCGGTGCCCTGCCACGTGTCAGTCCCTGGGAGCTGTGCTGGTGCACTACAGGCTGTCCCTGTAACATCTCTTTGTGCACATGAGTTAAGGTCCGGGGTTCTGTTCTCATGGGGATGTCCTAGAGCAACCAAATCCTTTGCTTCCCCCCACTTTACATTCATACCCTGCTGTTGATGCTCCTCAGCCCTTGGAGGCCATCACCCCAGGGCAGAGCTCAGCCCCAGTTAGAATCTCTGCTGCTCTTCACCCTTGCTATGACCTCAGGACACCAATGTGCTCCATGCCTAAAGATACATGTGTTTTTCTTGGAAGAATCAGGAATCTAGGAACCATCATCCAGGTCCAGGGTGTCACAGGTGCCTAATGCAAAGCAAGAAGGTGCTCAGAAGGTTATGTGGCACCTTCAGAGTGGTGTGGCTTTGCTCTCATTGCTGCCTAGTGCAATGAGAATCACTGGTCTGGAGCTAAACCCTGGGGAGCTGGGACAGTGTACCTTCCTGTCAGCAAAGTGGGAGGAGAGGTGAAACACCTATGCAAAAAAATTGTGCAAAAATTTATCGTGCCTTTCCAAATGCTCATCTTTGGAAACTGCCTGTCCAGTGTGAGCACACAGCAGCTTCAGGCAGGCAGCCAGCTGCAATGGAGCCATTATGGTTATTATTGCTACTATTACTATTATTATTATTTTTATATATATTTAGTAGTAGTAGTAGTAGTAGTTTTTGTTGTTGTTGTTGTTGTTTAAAAATATAGATGCAGTGCTATAAGACAACGTGTTAACTTTGACTGATCAGTCACTGTTTGGGATGTAAGCAGAATGTTAGGGGGCCTTTCCATTAAGTGATGAGTGAAACCGAAGGAAGAAATTATCCTTTGTACTAAAAATCCATTTAGCCATTAGATCCCAGTATTGAAAGCATAAAGGAAGGGTTATTTTAGCTTTCAGCTGACCAGAAAATGCCAGTTGGAAGACAACAGGAGGCTCCCTTTCACAATGTAAGAGCCCTTTCTTCCCTGGATGAAGGGAGTGTTTCTGGCTGTGGCCTCATGCTGCTTGTGTGTGTTTTGTTCTTACTCTGGACTGAAATGCTCCTGTTAAAAGGTGGAAAACTAATCTAGTTGCACATGACATAAATAAAGTCTTGCTGTACATCAGCACAGTATTTATCTGGAATAATTTTTGAGATATTTTGCTGGTTTTGCTGTACCCTAAAGCAATTTCCTTGCAAGAGCCAAGTCCCATCCTTGCACAAAGCACAAGATTTTTAGGGAAAATTAATATCATACCAATCACTGTTAGGGAAAAGGATAAATAAGCTGTCACAGGCCATGGTACAGATCACATTAGGGCCTGACCTGCTCCAGCCCTGGTGCCAGACCCGAGCCTGTGGGAATGCAGAGGCTGATATCTGCTGTTGGAGTGCTGCTGCTGTTTGCAGTGTGAAAAATGAGAGATGCAGAGGTTAAAGGCCACCCATGGGGCAGTGCACTGGGGGTTCAACCTTATTACCAGGGCTGGGGATCCACGTGCTTTGCTCCCCATCAGCTCCCACTGCTCACTTTGTGCCTCCAGGATCCAAATTACCTGGCAGCCTCTGGGAAAACACCTCTCCTGCTCCTGTGCCACAGCCCCCCCCAGCAGCAGTTCTTGACCTGTGTTTGAGCAACATGTGTTTAAAGAGCAGCACTTCAGCTGCCCTGTGGAATTAGGCTTGAGGAACGCTGTGGTTTTGGGGTGGAGAATCATCAATTTTCTATTATTTTTGCAAAGGACAATGGGTGTTTGGGATAGTTTTTCTCACAGTCTTTGGCTCTGGACTTAGCACGAATTCCTGTCAAAGCCACCCACCTACGGAAAGCTCTGATGCCAGAGTGAATTTATGTGAGGATATTTTGTCTAGAGGACAGAGATGCTGCCTAATCTAGAGGCAGGATGATTTAACTAAGCAATATTACATTTATTTTGGAGATGCAATAACTGACAGCAGTTCTGGACACAGAGTAAGACTTCCAAGCAAATGCCTTCAGTGATGTGGAAATATTTCCCAGTATGTTTTTGAAATGCGCTGTTCCTGAGGGCTGTGTTGGTTGGGTGAGGTTTCCTTCACTTGCTCATCTGGTAACAGAGCACTGGATGCCTGCCTCATGAGCCTGCCCTTAAAAATCTAAGCTCTGATCAGTGCCAGCACGAGGACACGAGGATTTCAGCAGGCACTGAGATGACTCATGTCAGAGTCTTCTCTCAAGATCTTTTATTCACTGACATGGTTCCTAACATAAAGATATTGCATGTGAAGTGTTCAATACACACTGGCACCACTGGTTCTTGGTTTAAACTGCAACCATTTATACTCAGCATATTGCATGGACTGCTTTGCTGTCTCCAGTGGCCTTCGGGTGAAAGAAGGGACCGTCTCCTGGTCTCTGTGGAGCTGGTCCACAGGTTAGGAGTGAAACAGCAGATCCCCATTCTCCTGATTTCATGGGCCTGAGGTGCCTCCAGCCCCTTGAACTCTGCAGGAGGGGCCCAACAGGACTGATGGTCCTCACCTCTGCCGCACTGTCCCAAGTTCGCTGTCCATCATGTCAGGAGCTCATCCTGTTTCACGCACTCACAAGAGTGCACCTTCTCCACAGTAGCATCGTTAGGACTAATTGGGTAATGATGTTGTTGGAATGTTTCCTTTTCCCCAAAACAGCTGAGCAGTCATTGCTTTTCATTGCCAAAGTCTGGAACCACCACAACATCCCTCCACTGAGGTGCTTTTGGCAGTTGGGAGACTTTTCTTTGTTTTTAAACACAGCACCTCCTTTTCTTTCCTCTACCTCTCTTCCATGGCCATGTTCTAGCTGCCAACATCAATAAGTTAAAGTCAGCCATTTAATTCAGAAGAACTGTTTGCAAGATGCAGCTTTCAATCATCTTTCATGGGAACGGAAGGATTCCCATGGCAGTGAAAAACTTGGGGTCTGGCAGACTGATGATGTAGCTCCAGACAGGAATCTGCTTGCTTGTTTGCTTGTTTGTAGTAAAATCCCTTCCCTTCTCCTTGCATATATCACTAAGACAATAATCAGGTTTTGCAGCAAAACATTCCCAACATTTTTTTGGCCAGAATTGCATGTGCAGCTCCAGTGTCACAGAGCATCTGTGTGACCTGCTGCCTCCCAGCTGTCTGAAAAAGCTGGGCATTCTCTGCATTTTGTGAGATTTTCAGACATCCAAGCCTGGTCTGTATGATTTTTTCACTCTCTCATCTTGTCCCAACTGGCATCAGAAAGTTTTCCCAGGGGCAGCAGGTAGCATGAAACAGAGCTGAGCTGTCGGGTCATACTTGAACTCTGCTTACTCCACAAAAAGTCTACTCCACATTGGGTTTGCAGAACACCCAACTTTTTAAAGGAATCTTTTACTAATGGGTTCATTCACCTCAGTAGAAATTACTCTGCAGAACTGGGCACTAGTTTTTATCTGTCCTTTGAGCCCACCAGCAGAGCACACAATCACTCCCAAAGCAAACACATTCCACTGTGACTACCAGCAGATGGAATAGCAGGCTCTGTTGGCATGGATGAGGTTATTGCTTGAGAAAAAGATCAGTATTGGACCCCTAAGGAGTGAAGGTCAGCAGAAGACGGGGCTGACAGGATGATATGTGCACTCTGCAATTCCACTGTGTCCACTACCCGCTACACGGCCTGCTAACATCTCACCCTTGCCTTTTTTATGAAACAATCTGTATGCTTTCAGCTCAGAAATAGAGTTCTTTTGAAGTTTAAAAGCAGTTATGTCATAGCTGAAACAGCTGTTCAACAACCACCCAAGCAAGCGGCAGTTCCCTGTGCTGCCTTTCCAGAGCTGAGCTGGCTTTGTGCGTCTGTGTGTCCCAGCACAGAGGAGTGCAGGAAGCACAACCAGCTGGAACAGTATTTCAGAGAATGCCTGTGGATGGGTTTAACCTCCACAACATGGCACTGCCTGAAAGCTGGTGCATAGTGGACACTGCTCTGTCTCTGCTGCCCTGTGGTCACTGGAGAGGGAGCAGATGTGAACTCTCCTCCACCGCTTACAGACCTTTTTCAAGGTGGGAAGAACTGCCACGTTTGACCATTCACAGATTTCACAACCTTGTTGCAACACAAACATGCAACACTCAAACCTCTGCACCTGTGCTTTCAGGGAATTCAGGCTGATGTTTCTGCTATTTCCTCACAACTGCTGGCCCAGAACTTGTGCCTTGCTGGTGTCAGCCATGGCGTGGGCTGACAGCCCCAGAGAGGTCAGCAGGACAGTGTGGCCACCCACAGCCCTTCACGTGGCTCCTCAAAAAGTTAGTCCCAGCTCACAAAAACCTCGGAGTAAAATAAGACCCTTAGAGAGATCTTCTACAGCTTATAAATCCCCATCACAGCTCTCCCACCCACCGGTGTTAGCCAGGCTTTGCTTCCTTCTGAGAGGCTGGTACCCGGGCTGCCATTGCACCAGGCAGGCAGCCTTCAATACCCGTAGCTCATGAGCATCACCTTGTAATTCCATCCAATTTGATGCTCTAGGTGTGACTTCAGACTACTGTCATGGAAGAAATCACAGGTAAGAGAGAGTACATTTTACAGAAATGAAGCTGGAGATGGCGCCTCATTTCTC
This sequence comes from Lepidothrix coronata, assembly GCF_001604755.1. Classification (NCBI taxonomy): domain Eukaryota; kingdom Metazoa; phylum Chordata; class Aves; order Passeriformes; family Pipridae; genus Lepidothrix; species Lepidothrix coronata. The sequence goes on from NW_016690192.1 coordinate 47,695, forward strand.
CCAATAAAGAGAACAGAGGGCTGCAGACAATTTCATCTTCAAACACTGGATCTTACTGATGAAGCCAATTTTTCAAAACAAACCACAAGTCAATGACCTCTGGCATGCCACAAGATGTGAATAACAGCATAAATACATTCCTGTCAGCCTGCTTATGGACATTTCTCATAATGTCTTGGAACAGCACAGAAGACCACACTGAATATGAAGTTTCCATGATTAACCAATGTTTTGAAGTGCTGTGATTATGGTTTAACCAAAAATTATTGCTTTGGTTCAGCACTTCAGCATCATCATCATCAAATTATCACATTGCAGTATTTTGCTCTACACAGTAATTGCATTCAAAGCAGTGTTTGCTAAAAGAGAGAACTGAGTTGAGGTCTTCAGCACTTCTGAAGTATGGGAGGGTTGCAAGGAGTTTGATTTAGATAGAGCCCATCCATTAGCAATTATTTTTACTCACAGGCCTTATAAATTCAGAATGAAGGAGTACTCAAAAAGTTCTGTTATAGAGGCCCATGCAAATTATGGACCTCAAAGTCCATTTGGACTAATCAAAGTCCAGTTCCTGGCCTCAAAACCAGGATGAACAGGGGAATGATGCTGCTAGGAGAGAGGAGGGGAGCAAGTCAAAAAAGAAACTATAGTATCAACAGTCTAAGCAACATTTTCATTTAGAGTAGAAATGTTGATGCTTTTCCATTCATTGACATTTAAACTACTGTTTATCAATGACTGATGTGTTATTATTTGGGCACTTAAAAAATTGAAAATTTCATTGTTTTGTGTTTTGTACAAACCATGGTGGTTTTTTTTTAATTTTGAACTTACAGTATGGAAGCACACTGTAACAACAAGACATTCCAAACCAAAGTTAAAAGCAATACATTTCTGTCTCATAGCAGATCATTTTGAGCTTATCTGAGGTATAGCTAGCTGGCTAGATATAAAAAATATAAATGCCAGCCAAGGTTAGAGATGTCCACTGAATGCCTCAGCATCACTCAGTCCTGCAATTTTGACCAAAATATGTTATGCAGATAATGATGGAGGGCTACAATTCTATGAAATAGTAATTTTTGAAATGGTCAAGCTCTGGGCTGATCCTGCAGTGGAGGTGTTTTAGGTGGAGACTACAGCTCATTTTGCACCTTGTCCAATTCCCAGCTTGCCTGGGAGTCCCTGCCACATCAGAGATATTTTGTGTGGTCGCTGCAAACAGTGGAGCTGCTCAAACACTGAATATGAGTCAGTTGCTGAATTTTGGGTTTGGTTTTGGTTTTTAAATGATTTTGAAGTGGGTCTCCCTTTAGAGGAGATAAACTGAAATGCCTTTGCAAACATTACCCATGCAACTACATTCTTAGGGCAGAAGCTGACTGGGACCAAGCATGAGAGCATCTGTTCAAATAGCAGGCAAGTCACTTAAGCCGGAATTATTTCTCTAAGGGCCGAGTCAGACTGGGTGGCACCACTGAAGGAGGCAAGTTTGGGTGACGGCTTTCAGACAGTGCATGGTACTTGAACTGAATCCTACCTTGAATGTTTTTAAAGAGAGAAAATGGGGAGACAGTGGACTGCACAATTAGCTTTATACCTTTTAAAGAATTTCATCTCGTGGTTGGAGAAACCCATAACCCTGCAACACTTGAGTGAATGTTGTGACAGGAACCCGCCCTGGTTCAACTACTTGACTGGCATTACACAGAAAGATCACTCCAGAGCTGAACTGTCAGGTCAAGCTTAAGAAAAGATTTTTAAGACGTTTATTTTTTGTTCTAATCCTCTATGTTATTCCTAAGTTTACTCTTTTGGGCAAATTTCACATAGCCTGCTTTTATGGAAACAGCTTCTTTAAACACTAAAAGAAAATTATGCCCTTTGGCGCTTTTAATTCAGTGTCTTTGCAGTAATTCATGCTAAAAAAGGTGGCAGGGGAGCCCTTATAAAGCTCTATTAATTGAAATAAATGAACCATGCTTTGGAGAACAGTGTACCATAGAGGAAGGGCTGCCTTCTGAATCCTGCTCCCATAGATGTCCCTTGTGATTTCAGGCATGTCGTAAAATCCACTGTCCACCTCATTTTCCCACCTTATTAAGATGAGGCTGAGGTTGTTCTTTACCTGAGACCCCTGGGCATTGTGAAGTCCGACTCAGGGCTTCAGAAGAACTTGGAGGACCAGGAATTTTATTTTGAAAACCATAGCAAGCACTAGCCTTTCCCAGAGAGTGGCATTTATGAGCATACTTTCATTAGTCCCTTAGCTTTTTCTTTTTCATTTGAATCTGGAAAAATGTGTTGAAAGTCATTTCATGGGGGCCTCTGGGAGAAATCGAGCTTCTTGAAGAGTGGGAGCTCTAGGGGGTCACGAGTGGTGAGGTCAGCTCCCCAAATCCACCCGACAGGAGTAGAAAAACCTCACTGGTTTGAGGATGGCCTCAAAGCCTCCACTGGCTTTAGGTTGGACCCAAACACCTGACTTTTTCCCAACTCTTTCATTTGTACATTCAGTCTCAGAGAAAGGGGAAGGTGAGAAAGAGAGACAGAAGTATGTGTCTGCTCCCCTCCTCCTCTTCTTCTCCCCCAAGATCATTTCCATCCATCCAACTTCTTTCCCAGATACGGTATCATTTGCTTCTGTGACTAATCTCTGGGTGGGGGAAAAAATTATTTTGAAAGTTCAAGAGAAACATAAGCTGCACATTTATGAGTGTTTTTCTCCTCTTCCTTGGCTCTGAATGACCAGAGTTTTATTATTCCTCTTGACTGCATGCTGAGATAGGTACTTTCCTTTCAAGCAGGGCCTGCTGCTGGCAGCAGGCAACAGAGGCTCCAAACCTGGGATACTCTTTTCATGTCTGAGTCTTCCATTAGCACCAATACTTTAACCTTTTCCACCCCTCCACCCCCCTTGGTGTTAATGCTTTTGGATAAAGATGGCCCAGGAAGGTTGAGGTTTCAAGGAAAAGTAAGTATTACGAAGAGAAACCAACCGGGGCTCAGAATTTTACTCTCCACATGCATCATGATCTCACTTCACGTGTCTTTTTACAGGCCTGCTCCAGCACACAGAGAGACCCAGGTGTTGGTGTGTCATCATTAAACCCACAGCGATGGGGAGCCAAGCTTACCTCTGGTCCCAGCTCTTCCTGGAGAGATGTCCCTGGGGGACCCTGTGGCAGATCAGACTCAGTGCCACAGACAGGGTCAAGAACAAACGTTTGGCTCTTCATGAACTGCTTGGAGGAAAAGGCAGCAGCAGGGTAAGGTTACTGTGTTGTCTGGTTCCTGCCTTCAGGGCCACACTTGGCCCATGCACAGCCAGAGAACACAGCCAGCATTGTCCATCATACAACTACACAACCACCACCACCACGTTGTCTGAACTAATGGGCCTTCAAGAGGATCCTTCTGTTTGAGAGATGATATCACAGATTATATCTGTGTTCACTTTTGGTCTGGACCGTTGCTAAGAGAAAAACAATTCTTGGCAAATTCCTTGAAGTGCTTGCTTCCTACGGTTTGGATGAACACAGTTTGTTCAAGAAAGTTGGGTAGGTGTGAGTTTCTGTCTGTTCCCCTTTTGAGAATTATTTTTGCCTGTGCAAAACTGAAGATAATAATGCTCCCATTAAAAATGAGGTGAACGCTCAGGCTAACTTGAGTGGGTGGAAAGGACTTCAAACAGGATGAATCTGGGGACAAACCTACTCTTGCCAAGACAAACAGCTGCAGAGATCTCTGGAAAGAAAAAGGGCCCTCCAGCACTGCTGTTCAAATAATTCAGACACATAGGGCTGGTTGAGGCTATGTATCTATCACATTATAATTAAAACCAATGGTTTTCATATGAAGAGAGAAAAGGTGCATCATAAGTCATGAAAGAGGACTGGAGAACTGATATCATTAGGACAACAAACTGATATTCCTTAGGACAACAAAGATATGGGATGAGTGCAAACCAAAGCAGAAAGCTCTCACTCTCCTTCCTACATATGTCTTTCATTTGCTTTGCCTCTATCTGCCAGTTGTTGATGTTTTCTCACATTATCTTGGTCCCTTTGTTCAAACTGCATTTCATTCCAAGAAGGCAGGGAGCTCCAGGTGTGAATGAGGGCTGTGAGCATGAACTCACTGTTGCAGTTATTATTGTTATCATTCCTCTGAAAATCAGCTTGGTGGAGGTTTGACTGTGCAATTTGTTCTGCCATTTTAACTGTATCCTTGTTAAATGTAGAAAATGGAAGGAAAGTGGAACGAAAATGTGGAAAATGGAATGAAGTGCGGTGCTTTGCATAATGGCTTGCACCCAAAGGTGCAGTCTTAGCTAACAAAGTGCTGGTGTAGTGTGGAGCAAGGTGTTTGAGGTTGCAGGTTTGGGACCTGCTGCTCAAATGGGTCAGGTGCTCAGGACTTGCTGTGCTTCTTTGTAATGGGAGAAACTGTATGTTAAAAAAGTTAATACGGAATTTGCAATGCTCAATAAAGTTTCAGTGTTTTTTATTTTAAGATCCCTGTGATATTAAGTAATTGTATTCCCACCATCCAGCTATTTAGCAATCTAAACACATACTATTTTCCCCATTACTATTGTTTCCATTATTGGCAGTAGACTTGTGGACGTCTGGTTATTTTTGTCTTTGGGCAGTCCCTGTGTACGTCCAACTGGGCCCTGATCTTTTAATGTATTTTTCAGCGGTCCCCTCTGTTCCCACTGGGCCCTTGGAGATGTTATGGAACTCCTTTGTGTGTATTGGATGAACACATCTCTGGGATGAGCCTGGAGCAGACAACTGCCATAACATTAAGCTGAACTCCAGCTTTCCCCCCAGCTTGGCATGATGTGTTCATTCCCTCCAAAAATCAGGTGCAGCCAGCAGGAGCAGCTCAGCCCTGAATCAGTGGGGATTAAGAGCACAAACAACGGTGTGTTTCTCCTCAGATCCTGCCTCAAACACATTTGCCTGCCAGTCATACTGTAGCCTCATTTGTGAAATGATGATGGCTGTGTGATCAGTCTGCTGGAACTGTCATTTGGCTAGTAATTTTTGAAACTGTTCACATACGGTTGGAGGCCTCAAATACAATAATTTTTAGGAGTTTCATGAGAAAAAGCATCAGGAAATACAGATAGAAGGAAAGTTCTATTAGTACCTCTGCTCAGGGAGAGGTGAGAAGTTCGATCATTAATTAATACTGACATATCTGCAGCCAGGTGAAGGGGATAGGTGTGCTATGAAAAAAAAACAAAAAACAACCCAGAAGTCTTCATTAGCTTGTTGCTTACAGCAAAAAATGCTTAAAGAAAAAAAAAAAAAAAGAGACTTGCCAAAAGAAGAAGACGCAGAGGCATTTCATGCCACCCCAAGAGGCAAAACGTCTCCTGAGTATTTTTTTACCCCATTTAAACGCTCATCAGAAAGAGAAGACAACAACACTCTGCATTGTAATTTAAGAACAGTTAAAATAAATATAAATGAATAAACAAACAAACCAACCAGCAAATATGGCAGCAGGATGCCGTTGGATACTTATGCACTGAGCTTCTCTGCAGAAGCCATCCATCCTTAGCCTGAAACCAAAGAGCGGTGCAGGACAGCACTGCAAACCTCTGCTCAGGGACACCTGCCTGTGGCCTGCAGGCCCACGGGGGTCCCTCACCTAATTCTGCAGTTTGCAATAGGGAGAGAAAAGGTGTTAGATACATTACAAGTACAGCCAGCAGCCTGTACTCTCAGTGGAAAATGCTCAAAGGTCACAAGCTGAAACAACAGGAAATCACAGAGCAGACATGGAGAGCACGTAGAGGCCTAATTTACCTAAATACTCCTTCCAACCCATTCAGCGTGGGGAGCACTTGTGGGTGGCACTCAGGAGGTTTGAGAACTGGGAAGCACTGATCCGAAAGGGAGATAGGCTGCTGGATGGGAACGTAGATACTAAGCCAGTCCACAAGAAACCCAATCTTCTGGCCCAAGATTTTCCCATCACAGCTTCTCCTCTTCCTGGTGCAAATCTATAAACAGGAAGATCTCAAGTTAGAGCAAAAAGCTGCAATTACAGACTGGGAGCACAGAGAGAGGTCAAGGGAAGGAGAGGCTTAAGGAAATGGCACCACTGAGCCAGGATCTGGCACTGCTGGCTGAAGGTTTGTCTCGTTTTCAGACCTGTGGCTGAACAGGACCCTTAAGAGCAAAAGGATTTGGCAGACTGGGACTGCCCATGGCCAGGGATAGCCCTTGGCTGGACCACACAGACTCTCCAGATGGGCTGTGACTCCAAAGACAGGATGGCAAGCAGCTTTGACTGTCTGGTTGGTATTTCAATAGATGGGCTCTTTTTAACTTTATTTTTTAGAGCGTTTCTCTACTATTTTGCAACAGCAGTTCCTTCCTGTGCCGGGGTAGCTCATTCAAACCAGCTCAAGTGTTTATATCTCCCACCGCATTTCCTACAGCGGGTATTTCTAAAACAGCCTCGCTGGTGGAGTCCTCTCAAAATAACGTGTTAAAGACCAAATGATTTAGCACATAATTAAGGAGTAAACAATGATGTTGTGATCAGCAAGAAGTCTGCAGTGTCAGCTGCAAGGCAGGATTTGCATGCAAGAAATATGCCAAGAAAAATGAGTGAATCTCTGTGTCTTGGTGTCTTGGTGTGGAGAGGTAGCTTCTGCTCCATGCCAGATGAAGACACAACTCCAGGGTTATTTCATTTTATTTTATTTTTCTGCTGCCAGCACAGCAGCAAAAACAGCAGTTCCAAGGACACCAACAATTTGCAGGGGAGAAAAAACCTTCCTGCAGCCACCAGGATTGGATGTTTCTTCTGGGCTTTTCTACACACTCCAGCTAGTTTGTGTGGAAGGGCTGGTTTTCTGGTTCTGCCTCCCCTTGCCCTGTGTGAGAGATGGTTTCCTTCATCCCATGCTGGGCAAAAGAGAAGCAGCATGCCTAAGCTCTACCAACAGAATGTTCCTTTTTTTTTAGTGATTTCCTAGATTTTGATGCAAAGGAAAGAATCAAGACACACAAAATTATTGTGCTATGAATTTATAATAACATTTTATTAATATATTATGCTACAAAAATATTTTGATAAAATAATATTAGAAAGCATCTTTTTATTACACTCTTCAAAACAGTTCACAAAAGCAGGAGGCAGAACAGGAAAAAAAATATTTGAAATACATTTGAATTGAAAACTGACAAATATGCAATTTGAAATTCAGTGGCAGCATGAATCTGCAGGATGGTTAACCAGTCAGATAGAAGAAAAGTATTTACTACTTATTGGAAAGTCCTCCCTGCCTTTAGCTAGATTAAGGTGCCTCCTGAAAAGTTAGTCACAGGAAAGGCTGAATTTGGGTTGGGACAAAACCCACACGCACACAACACGCACACACATCCACATAAACATCCACACACATACACACATTCCCCTATGATCTCAAACACTGGCAAATTAACTTTCTGCTTCAGTTAAGCTGAAACGAGCTTAAATTGAAGCTGAATTCTAGCACACTCCATGGAACATTGATCACTTCAGAGATATGACAAGCCCCTATAATTTTTGGGTATAATATAGAAATACGGTACTAAGCAAAGTTTGGAATGATAACATTTATGCTGAGATAATAACTTTGGCACTTTGGTTTCTCTAACATAAATATATGATGGGAAATTCCTCCCTAGCAGTGGTATATGGTAATGACTGAGTCATATCGTTTGACTAATCAATGCACTAAACATAGACTAAGTTCTCCCTCCTTTCATCTCTCTCTCTCTCCACAATTGTATATTGAAGAACTTAGATAAATATACAACTCTGTACCTTGGGTGTTCCTAAATTACAGTGGAGCTTGGAGGAATGGGAAGGGAAGTTCAACAAAGCAGATTTCTGACACCTGTATAAAGCATAGTTATCATAAATCATGTTCATCATTTATTGCCAGAAGACATATTGCATTATTCAACAGCCCAAGGGATTGCAGAGAAACTACATCAGTCATAAAATATAAAATACCTTCTGTCCCAGCTTACTAACTGGTTCTCCAAGTGGCAGTGCACGTTAATATAGCATCCATAGTTAGACATAAGCAAGAAAAGCATTAAAACAAAGAAAGATTGGAAGTTAGATCTGTTGTTGATGATATGGGATATTTATTCCACCAGGGGAAGACCTTGGCAGTTAATTAGCATTTGTTTATAATGCTGCAGTTACATATAACATGAGTTGTATTGGTGTCAGCTGTAGCTGAGTTGAAAAGATGAATCGTATGACCACTGAGCTTTGGACTCATCCAAAATCGTGTCCTAGATTGCCAGACACTGTGTGACTCCTGATTGTGTTCTCAGAGCTAAAAAGTATCACCAGTGTTTGCTATTTTATGTAGTGGGCATGGATATTTTTGTTGAATCTCCTGCTCTTGTAATCTTGTGATTGCACGGGAATCTGAGCTTTCCTTTGGAAGAAAGAAAACAGTCTAGTTTTTTGAGAAACTCACAGAGGAAGCTGAAGCCCTGTGAAGCTGGTAATCAGTGTTGCTTCAAGAGAATGTATCAAATCTGGTGCACAGCTTCTAAACTCACAGTGAATTTAATCATGATCCAATGCAATGGGTGTGCATAGATCTGCACTAACCAGTATTACTGTGTTTTAATTAATAAAACAGTTATAATTATGAATCAGCTGCTGTAGCTGATTAGTAAACAATCCATTTCATCAACCACAGTGAGGGTTTCATTATCCAGTATTGCTCTGCTTACATGCCATGTATTGAATAAAGTGACCCTCAGTTGTATTTAAGGGTAAGGCATCAGAATAAAAGAAGTGTTTGGTTAGGGAGCTGTGCTGAAGCCATTCACGTGGGGTTCCTGAGCCAAGACCTACAGGAACCTACTTAACCTCATATTTAATGTAAGTCATGCCTCCTCCCTTAACCAGAGAAAGCTCAGATGATCAAATGAGCTAACTGCTTCTAGGTGTGCAGACCCCAAATCCAGGAGACACCCTGCACTGACACCTGCACTGCAGTAGGATAAATGTGGGGCGCCAGCACAAGGGAAATTTGGTGAGTTCCAGTAACATTCATTAATTTCATGGAATTGCAGGCAAAATGACAGGAAATGCGAAGTAAAAACATACTTTGACATCCAAGCTATATCATCCTGAGACAGCCAAACACACCACGGTGTCTGAGCTAATGAATATTGAGTTGTCCAGTGGAGGAGTGACTCAGAAAGCCTCATCGGTGACAACGGAGTGACTGTTCTCTGGAGCATGATGACAGCCGTGAGTGTGGAGAGATGTGTGTGTTCCTAATATTAAAAAAAAAGCCCCAGAGGCTTATGGAGAAACCCACAGATTGGGAAATGACAAAACTGTAATTTCTAGTCTTGGTCCTGTTGGTGGTTCTCCTTACGGTCTTGCACGAGTTGTTTCTGTTTTCTGCTCTTTTTTTCTCTCCCTTATCTTCATATGGTCTTGTCTATTTATACTGTAAGTTTTCCATCACCTGGAATTATTCCTGGGATAGTACCACAGAATAATTTCTGGATTCAATTTGATTACAACAAATAAAATTCAGTGGGTTTTGGTTTGTTGGCTGTTCACTTTTACTATGTAACTTATCATCAGCCTTAAGATTTGCCTACCCTATTTCCAGTTCCATTTGTGTAAATAAGACATTATAATTCAGTTTTCATCTTTGCCTTGAACACAGCAGGAGAACCAATAATCTATTTTAAATGCATTAAGGTTGAATTTGAAGGTCTGTTAAACCATTATATTCAAATGAAGGCATTTCTAGGGTAGTAGCTCAAATAAAACCAAAATGAAAGTTCTCAAAATATGTTTCCAATATCCATCTCTGTGCAATAAATATGCAAGGTGAATGGCTTCAGTCCAAAACTAACATTTCTAATCTTCTGCTAGCCAAAATACACAATATGAAAGTATGCAGAGGGTCTCTTTGAATCTCACATTTGGGGCAAAGCTCAAAGTTTTCCATTCAGCCTTATCATCTGTTGTGCTTGAAAAGAAAAAGGGGGAAGCTTATAGCACTGTCTGCTGTACCCACTTAAACTGACCAGAAACCTACACAACTTTCTGTCAAAAACAGAGCAAAGGCTGGGGGTCGTGGTGTCCAGTAAGTCAAATTATCTGTATTATCCCTGGCCTTTGTAAGGCAATGAGCTGGGATACGTGAGGGAAATGCTCAGTAGTTCATCACAGTTTCAAACGAAACCATGTGACTTTTGTAGTCTAGTTACCTTCTAACCTGCTTTCCTGAATTAACTGGTATGATCACAAGCAAACCATGGATTCTGAACTCTCTCTTGCTGCAGAGAATTTCAGGTTGCGTGGAATATCTGCAGCCCTGGAGATCAGGCTTTAGGGCTGCTGGGGAACTTACAGGACTGTTTTCAGTCAGAATTTTATCAGTATTGTTATTATAATCATCATCATCTTTTTTCCCCAAGGTGAAAAAGCATTGTTTTTCCATTAAAAAACCCCTTGTATTGTATATTTCTGGTTTTGAGACTTCTAACTATGATGTTTTCATCATATATTTTGGACTTTTGGTTTGTAGATGACTTAGAAAGAAAAACACTATTCCAACCCAAACTAATTTTCTACTTGAAACTCTTGCATCCAAAGGGATTTTTCGTCATGTTTTGGTGGTGAAAAAACACCAACATGCCTTATTAAACGTAATAGTTTTTAAGTTGGCATGTTTTTGGTTTTTTTCCCCATAGATATTGTTCATTGCATTCATTAACTGCTTGGATAGGGAGCAAATTTTTCAGTGAATGTAAGGTGTCATAACTTTTTCATCCAAGTCAGCAGAGGTACCACAGTGTACAAATGGAAGAATGTCCTGCGTGTCTCTGTAACACAGGGGTTAATTTGATTCCTGTGGTCTTTTTGGACAAGTCATAATTATTTCAGCACAGACATATCAGCTCATAACAGCAAGATGAAAGGGAATTTGTAGATGGTTTTTGCCTCCAGGTTGTCCATCTGCATCAGTACAATCAGTACAAGGAAGTTCTATAGATTAACAGGACACTACATCTTTATACCCTACAGACAGACCAAGCTCTGTTCGCATTTGTGCTGGGAAAGGTTGTAGGCTTGTGTTGATATAAAATGAGGGAGAGAAGAAAATAATTTCAGTAGGATTATTCCAGACTTGAAAAGCAATTTTTTATTAAGAAAAAGGTGTCTTAATTTGTGTTAGCTAATGAATTAATTCCAGGGCTAAGAGGGAAATTGCTAATTTCCAAAGAAAGTAAATAGTTTAGTTAAAGAAAGCAGGGGAATGCAGAGGATTATCTTGACTAATGACTTACTAAGTCATAGAAAAATAACTGGTATTTTAGGTTGTAGCAGCTAACGAGTTAAGAATGCACCTATTTTTCTAATGGGTATAGGCCACAGAGAGCAGGATCTGCTTCATTCAGTGTAAGCTATGCTAATGAGATAAAAAAAGTAAAATAAAGAAGTTCAGCAGAAATGTACTTATTGGACAGTTGCAAAAAATAATGATTAAAGAAACAAAGAAAGCATTCATTTGGTGTCAGTTCAGACATTTGCAGAGTTGTCAGAAAATGAATATAGAAAATATTAATTTATCTGTTTCACCATCGCTACTGATTAATAGGGATGTTATTAACATATACAACAAGAAAAATAAGTTTACCAGTCGAATAAATACATTTTTCTTTTTCTTTTTTTTTCTTTATATGAACATGTATATTTTACAAAACCCCATAGCACTATGGGAAATAAAGATCCTTCTACAAAAAGAAGATGTAAGTCAGTGTTACAATAAAGCTTTAGAATTTCAAAATGTATCTGGGCAAAGAGACAAAAATCAGCTAGAAGGCACTACTGAGTCACTGAGAAGGTCCAGCTTGTAAATGTTGTTGTCTTAACCTCCAATTCGTTCATAAATTATCTCTCTTCTCTATTCCAAGGGATTGCACGTAATCCTGATGTGGTCAGGAGGGCTGCAGTAGATTCAGGAGAAAAGAAGCTATGGTCATGCAGAGAGGAAATGTTACTGATGGCCATAAAAGACTGGCTGCAGCTGAGCTTGTGGGCTGAGGCTGGGACGGGCGATCGGAACGCGGTCTCTGATCCAGCTGGTTTGAAATCCAGATGGGAGGCTTGACTGTGATGTAGCCATTGGTTATCCTGATATAGGAAGGCAACGTGGTGGTGCTAAAAGAAAACACAAGAGAAGGAAATTAAACAGCAGAACCCTTATCTCTACTCTGTAAACTGTCATTCCAAGTGGTAGCAACCACAACTATTATTATTATTATTATTACTGTTATTATTATGGTGATGTTTTTAGGCACCTTCTTCCCACCGAGCGTCTCACAATTTGCCACGTCTCAGTGACATGTCTTACTCACCAAGGACTGGTTACTATGTCCAGGAGAGAGGCCACAAATCACATCCTTCCCCTGTTTCACAAGCCTTAAAAAATTTCTCTAGATCCCCTCACACAACTGATAACCTTGAGTACAGGAGACCAAGCAGGTTCATTTCTTTTTCTGGCTTTGAGCTATTTTGGATCAAGTCACAATGTCAAAAGCAGACTCAGTCAGTGCTAAGTCTCCCTGCCTGTGGATTTGCCTCAATAGCTGTGTGATTGCTTATTGATTGTAGCTCGAGTTAGTACTTTGATTTGAATTTGCAGGTTGGAATTCATCATGATTCCCATGACACTGGAGGTCAAAAAGGTCCATTTACAATTGATTTGGAAGTTTTAAGTTGTAATCTCCATTTCATAAAATGCCTCCATTGCATCCATTACTGGATGATCCATAATCCACCAGTTGTCACAGAGCAGCACAGCTGAGCATGCAAACTGCACAGGGTGGATTTTGGACTTAAACCCAAGACATTCTGCTGAGGAGCAAGGAGTGAAAAAGCAAGTTCTCCTTAAAACAAGAAGTGACACCAATACCTGCAGATTCTCTAAATCTTTCGTGATTTGGAGGCACTGAAAATGACTGTCAAATAATTTTTTAATGGGGTAAGAAGCTATGCAGTCCTATAAATATTTAGCTACAGTATCCGAGATCCTGACCTTGGAAGAAAAAGGCCGTGTCTTGCATAATATCAGATAAAAGGAACAATACCTTACTTCAGATTCGTGCAGAGAAATAGAATTCAGAAGCACCTGAAGACTTTTGTCTTTTTCTGTCTAAGCAACACCAAGATAGATTTTAGAACAGATGCTTTAAATGTGCTGAATCAATCACAAACTGAGAAGATCAGGGCGTTGGTAAACACACATGAGGGTCAACTTCAAATCCCACAGGCAATCACTGCACATTACACTTCACCCCAGATTTTGGGAGAAGTCACTTCATTTCTTTCCTCATCCTTTATACTGTCACCACATCTTCTGGGTGGGATAGTTGTTCTGTAGCTAGAAGTGATCTTAACTAATGTGCAATGAATTAGAGTAAAAAGAAAAGGCAGTCTTGAATTAAAGACACAGGAATTGCTTCATGGGAGCAGATAATCCACCTAACCAGCATTAGGACTTTGACAGTGAGGAGCTGTGCTCGTTCCAGAGGAACAAACTGCTGTAAACAGAGAATTCTGAAATGAAGGCTGGTCAGAGAAAGCTCTTATCTCAATTCCCAAGGGCAGTGGTTGGTTTATGTCTTGAAGTGATGATATAAGACACATAGCTTTAGAGCTTCTGCTATATTGCATCAAAACTGCTACAGTCACTTAATGCAAAGAGTTGATCAGTGATAAACTAATGCTGCTGCTTCAAAACTGTCCAGCTTTTTTTGAGCAGATGCTTTAGTGCTGGCAAGAATGATACCAGACCAGGCACTGTGTCTCCAAGCTCCTGTAATGTAAGTAACATCAAGTATGAATGGTACTCCCACAGTGAACACAAAGCATCATTAAAGCAAACCTGACAAAACGAGGCACTGCACTCTATGCATAAACCAACAGAAATGCAGTCAGGCTCCAGTTTCTGATCCAGACCTCATTTATCCTGCTGAGTGATGATGTGGTGCACAGATCTGGCAGCACTGATAACAGGATCACAGTTTTGGGGGTTTTCCCCTGTACCAAGTTTCCCTAAGATATGTAGGGGTAGGTGCTTGTCCTCATCTTTTGGTTACTGATTGTCACTTTATGGAACTACAAAATGTAGCCCTAAATTAAATTTTAAACTAGAAGGAGGGTCTGGTTTTCAACATCAATTTAAAAAACATCACCAAAATGTCATAAAGACTTGCAGTTTATGTGTATCCTGTTCCTGACACATTCTATGGGCTTGATCTTCCAGTGAGATTAAAATGTCCCTTTGCACAAACTGTGTTTCTGCTCTTCAGGGATGTCCTGTGTACCAGGGCTGGCCAGGACGCCCATAAAAGAATCACAAGCCCACTCATCAGCCAACTACATCTAAGAGATTCCTAAAGCAGCCTTAAATCAACATTTTATGTTTCTGTATGATGTTTCCATTTTCTAGTCAACTTACAGAAGTGTTTTGTTGGGGGTTTTTTAATTGATTTTCTTTTTTCCCTTGAAAACAGGTATTTTTTTTAGGGAAACCATTCCCCCCCCCCCAGTTTACTTAAGACCCTGGAGTTTCCTGTCGAAAGACCTGAGAATTTTTGATCACTTCTCCTCAGTCAATGAGGCAATTTTCTGTTTTCAAGACATTAGATCGCTATAAATGCATTCTTGTCAAGATAAATAGTTAGGTGGGGTTGTTTATTTTGAAAAAGTCCTTAAGTGCTTTACAAGAGAAGAACAGTGCATTTCCATTAATGTGTACAAAGCAAAGCATGCTAATAGCAAATGAATCACTGTTTATTCGTATAAAACATTTTCTTAAATGTACTTTTAGCTGACTGCCAAAGTGGTTCGGAGATATTTAAAAAGAATGATGCCTTTTACCAAATGCTACAACTCTTTGTAAAATGTCTGGTCCTAGTTTGTAACTAGGCTGTTTCTACAGTGAATGGGGAGAGAAACCATTCCAGAAGGTGGTCCACCTCATTGCAGTGCAAGTCTCTAGGGAGTACTTACTCTTGTTCAGGGTCTTTCACTTCCTAGGGGTTACAGAAGGGCTCTGGACAGCCAGGTTAGATTACAACCTAATCTTAGAGGTGGCCCTGGTGTCAGGAGATGACTTCTGCAAACTCCCTCTGAGCACGTTTGCATGTGCACGTAGCTTCTCACTGACCCTCGGACCTTCCCCGAGGATGAAAGCAGCAGCAGAGTCCCCTGAACTCAACCAGAAACCTTCCTCAGGGAGGACTTGATCGTTGCAGAAATGAGCACAGAGAATAATAAAAATGAATCACAGATCTGTGGGATAATAATCTAAATTATTATCACGTCTTCTCTTGCCAGCCCAGGATATTCTGTGTTTCAGTCTTTTGCGTCTGATAAAAATATCTTTAATAAAACATTCCACATGATCTGTGGTGAACAGGCAACCACCGGCTCTGCTGTTCATACCTCTCTATTTTGCTTCTGTGTATGGGATTGTTTTAAAAACTTGGAAGACTCCAGGTACGTTTTAGCCAAATGACCTGCGGTATCGTATTCATGAGCTTGTACTTTTGATCAGATAATAGGGCAGTTTTTCAAATGGGTGCATTACTCATACATTGTCTTACCATCATTAGAATGTGTAAAACTTTCCCCAAAAATGGGGCCTCAGGCACAGGCTCTGTGCACAGCCCCTAGTGAATCCAATTACATGATTCAAGCCCTCTAATCTGGGTGGGTGCTCAAGCACCTTGATGATTTGGGAGCATTTTAAAGCTGAAAAATAAAACAAACACACATGCAACCCATTGAAGGAATTTCTGCTCTGGTTTAGCCTGTGAACATTTCGCAAAGAGCTCAAAACCTAATTTTTAGTGTGACTTGGTTCACCCACATAAACAGGGCTCATCTGACCATCTGTGACACCACAGGAGGACAGAAGTTTGGACCAGGAGAGTCTTTTTGGCCCATTTGGCTCAAAGACAGGAAAAAGATCTAAACCCCTCCTGACATTTTTGTCTAATCCAATCTCAAGAAAACCCTGCAATGATAGCAATTCCAGAGTCTCTGCAGACATCTACTGTAGAATTTCACCATTTCTGATGTTCAGAATTACTGCCTAATGTTTTACCAGATCTCCCTTGCTAAGTTCATGACTTATCCTATCCCCATGGACAGGTTTATTCCTTTCCTCTTCTCAGCAGCCTTTCACGTGTTTTGCATATTTAACCATGTTTCACCTCAGCCTTCTCTTTTTTAAACAAACAATTCCCCTCTACCTTTCTGCACAAGTCCTCACGTGCTTTCCTTCCATCCTTTCTTCTGCTCTCCCCTGGCTCTGCTTGGCTGATCAGTGTCTTCTCTGGAATGAGATGCCCCAAACTGGAAACAGCATGTCCAGCTGGGGTACCACCAGCCCTGTGCTTCGTGCAGTAGGTACCACTGCCTCTTTATTTGCAAAGTAGGGAATCTCCAAGAAGAGAGTATTTTTACTATCTTTTGCTCTAAAGTCCAAACCACCTTTATGGTCCCAGTAACTGTTCTGAAGCTCATGGAAAACTGATGGTGCTCTGAGGGGGTGAGGACCAACCCAATTATCGTGATATTTCTATGCATTTTTAATCTGCTGCCATGCCTCAGTCCCAACACGGTTCTGTTCAGGGTGGAGGAAGTAACCCTTTTAAGCATAACTTACTAAGTGTTTGGGGATTTTTCTAGATCAAAGGAGCTATGTAAACACATGACAATTATTTTTAATAAATGTAAACAAATGTTGCCCCAGACAGCCTTTCTTATGATAGCATCTGATGAAAGAAGCTAGACTGAACCCTGAAAAAAATGCATGTTTCAACTGAAAACCTAAAAAGCTAGTAAAGTGAAAGAAAATTTTTGAGTAAATACAATAATGACTGTTTTGCATTTGTGATTTGATGTTAACCTTATGATGGCTAGGGGTTTCCTTAAGTGATATTAAGCATATGCTTCCTGTTTCTTTTCAAACAAAATTTGCCCTACTTTTTTTTCTCCTTTTCATTTAATGAACAGATGTGAAAGGAGTTGATCACATTATTTTTCTGGTGATCAGAAATAATGTTCTGCAAGTGAAGACAATTACTCTTGGAACTAACCAGACCTATTTATGTCACCAAAATTTATTAATCAAGATTTGAAAAATACATCTGCTTAAAGCTCTGGGACCAATCCGTTGCAGTATGCAAACAAGATGGCTGGCAAGAAGTCTGACCACACATTTGAAAGAAAAGAATAGGTGCTCAGCCAAGAGCAAAAAAGAGAATGTTGGGGGGAAAAGAAATCACACTAGAAATATGTCACAAGCATGTAACTGTGAAAATCACTAGAGTAACCTCTCAAGGGGAATGTGAAGTCCTCACGTCCTGAAATTTCCATATTATTATTTCACGTGTTTCTGGAAGGGATTCTTCAGATTAACATAGTTCCCCCCAAGCTTCATCTGTCTCTTAATCACTGCCTTCCCTGCAGACACTGTTCTTGCAGCCTGAGGGATAAATCCTGCAGGATGCTGAGTCTCGTGGTCCCAGACGAGCAGGACGCTAAGCACTGTGAGCACAGGAGTGCTTCCAGCAAGGCTAGTATTCACATACCTACAACTCAGCACATCCTAAAGCCCTTTGTGGGATCGAGGCCAAGAGGCTCATGCTTTCACAAGGTTCAGTACATTAAAAAAAAAAAATAATCCAACCTGGATCTGATTAAGGAATCCAGTTTTGGTCCAGAGGAGGCCACTACTTATTTGCAGTAGCTTGTCGGAATGAGTAAGCACCATCACACACTGGTTTGGGGCCAACAGAGAAGACACGGGATAAGCCAAAGAAGAGCCTTATCTCTACTATTTTCTTGTTAGCCCAGGGTTACTGGGAGCCTGGATCTTTGGCCATTTCCCACAGTGCAAGCACCCACCCTCTCTGCGAGCAGCACAGCCGCAGTGTGACGGGGAGGCAGCGGCAGCCACGCCATCAACAGGGGGTCAGCAACAGCACTGGGAGTGTTTCAGCAACCCTTCGCTGTTGATCTCAGCTCTCCTTCTGATGAGACTCAAATGGGAACCACCTTTCCATCTGAAAGGAATGTCAAGCTCTGATCCTGCCTTATTTCAATGCCCTGGCTCCTCTGGAGACTGACAGCAGGCTATTCCCCCTCCTTCAAGTGGGCACCTGTGAGCCTCCCACAAAGGGGGAGGCAAAGAGCAGTGCAAGTACCCTGGTAGAGGTCTAATCCCCCACTCCTGCTCTTTGCTAGGACCACATCTGCCATGGCTTATCTCTAGGAGAAAGAAGAGGATATTGAGGGAAAAGATGGAAAGGGAAGCACAAGTTTCACCAGGCACTGGCTCTGAAAGGTCAGAAAGCTGTGAGCAAGGACCACGAGCCACACTCTCACCATGTACTGAAGCACAGGTGGGGAGCAGGACACTGTGCACAAGGATGGGATGCTTGGGGGACGAAGGAAAGTAATGTGAGGCAACTTCACCTCACAAATGTGCAGGACCAAGGCTGCCAGCAGCACCTGCAGAAGGTGCCATTAAGCAGAATCACAGGCAGTCCTTCACCTGACTGGCCTTTAATAGGATTTAAAGGGTGGCATTAATTTTAGCTATGTCAGATGCAGGCTTGTAGTCAGAGCTATTCAGCTGTCTTCCTGCTACAGTATATGGGGAACAAGGCATCTCCAGAGGACAATCCTTTCCCCACAAAGGCACCAAGGTAGGTGAGGGGAACTGCTTCTGAAAATCTCTATCTCTGGAATTCAGGTCTCCTGAATCCCAAGTGAAGCTCAGGCCCCAGTGAGGGCTCTGACTGGTAGGGAAGGGAAGGTGAGGAATAGGAAAACTGCTGATTCTGCAGTGCAAAAAGCAGCTGGTGGTGGGGACACAGCTCCCCTCTGCAGTCCTGCAGCAGCTCCCCAGTAATGGGCATGGCTGGGCTGCAGCTGCTGTACCCTCCATGGGGTCTTGGCTCTGAAGTTTGACATGAAGGAGGAGAAGGTGGCTCGCTTAGGTCAGGGGCTCCAGGGGGGCCATGATGGTGTAAACAGGAGGAGGCTCAGTGCTGAAATGCAGCTCAGATTCCCCTGGTGCACTTTTGGGCCCCTCTCAGGATGGGCTGTGGGCTGGAAGCCAGGAGATTTGGTTTTTATCCCCGAGTCACTCACCAAGGAACCATCAAAACCTCGTGAAATCATTTTACTTCTATGACTCCCCTGACTCAGATCTGAGTCAAGACCTTGAAGCGTTAGTGTGACACCACCATTAACCCAACATGAAGCATTTTGCAGGCTCTCACTGTGATTTGCAGGTCCCAACGGCCCAGGCCACCTGTAAAACATCTCTGTGATGACAAATTCAGCCCCGGAGCGACACTGACCTGCAGCAAGGCTGAGCACTACAGGGGCACCCTAAAGCCACAGGTGGGTCAGGTTGTTAAGGCAAAATGTATTATCTGCTGTGGGGCCCAAAGAGGGGACAGGGATGGGACGGGAATGGATGGGGGCAGTGGAGACTCCTGCATCAGGAAAAAGGAGTTTGTTGTCACGACAATGCAGGCTGAGGGCAGGGAGACACAGTGATGCAAAGGTGGACAGGAGGATCCATCTAGCAGGTAGGGAAGGAGCAGGTGAGAAACAACTCCAGCACAGCCCAAGGGCCCTTTTCTGAAGTCAATTTGCAGTTTGTGGCAGAGTTTCCTGCACCTCAGGGAAAGACTTAACTTTCTCCATCCCCAGGGGAGACTGTGTATGGCCATTTTCAACCTCCTGCCCCAAAGTCCTTTATGAAAACCCTGCAAATACAAATCCTATGTGTGGCAGTGGCAGAATCAGGCCTGCTGCTCCTTTCCAGGCAACTGCAGAATGGTGTAAAAACACAGAACATTATAAAAACCAATAACCTTTGAAGCACACCCTCTGAGTAATTACCCCATTCCCATCTAATGACTAAAAGATGTTATATTCCTCTCTGATTTGGCAACAACAAAGATTTTGACCTTATTAAAACCAGCCCATCAGGAAACTACATGTCATCTTAAAAAAAAAAAAAGGAAAAAAAAAGAAAAAAAAAAAAAGGAAAAAAAAAGGCATTAAATTCTTTAAAATCCCTGTGAACAGTAATTCAAGATACTGTAGCTGAAGACCCATGATTTGTTGTAGTGTCTGGGTGGTCTCGAGACAGGAGATGACAACATTAGCTCTTTCCTTTGCCCTTCTAAGAAATGCTTTGATGATTCTCTAATATCCTAAGAATATCCCCTTGTGATACTGCAGTGGGACGAGGCAATCACAGAGCTGGGATAATGCATCCCAGTTTTGCCCTGGCCCTTGCTAAGAGGGGATAGCTCAGAGCCCTTTGTTCCACCAGTTCTGCACTGACATCTGAGCCAGGATGTGCTCATGATAGTCTAAATAGTGATTTGGGCTCAAATCTATCCCCAGACTCGCCCCCACCCACTGCACACATCTGGCTGTGTACCTGATTGGTATGTGCAATTAAGGCTCTCATCATCACGAATCAAATACTTGTTTCACTGGTCCTTGGGCAGATAATGATTGCAGTTATTACAGCCAAAGTAAGCAAGAACATCAAGGGTGCATACACAGATGGGCTTAGTATTGTGGAATTCTTGCCAGTGATGCAATCTGTGAAGATTTTTGGGCAACCTGCTAATATACGACACATAAAGAGTTAATCTGATGGTGCTGCAATCAGGTGATTTTGAACCAAACCCCACACATGGGGGTAATAACTATTTTTTGTCTGTGTTTTGCAAACTGCCTGCTCTCACCCTGTACAGCCCCACATGCAAAGTAATTTATATTCTTGGGGTGGTCAAAATCATAATCCATATTTTACATCTTGGGCTCAACCCTTCAATTAATTAGAACCAGAGTGACTTGCTCTGCCCTCTCCTATGTGCACTCCAGTGTTTGTTTGGCATTGTGTGGGCCCTATGGCTCAAATATTTTTTGCAGATGCATAGAATTAACCATGCATGTTTAGATGTGCTTGGGGAACACATACATTCATAGAGATGTATATATTTGACCCTGTCACTTTTTTGTTAAACACTGTAAAAGATATCGACCTTCCCCTCCAGATTTTAAAGTAATTTAGAATAGGTGATAGTGGGAAAATACCTAAAACATCCTGTCAAATTAAGTATTTTCTCTGAGACTGTTTTATAAGACAAAATTATTTCAGCTAAGAAGATGCCTGTGCAATGTATTAAGGGACAGAATGAACAACCGAAATATAAACTGGTTTAAATGGATGTCCAACATACTGCATTTTTCCATTTGATTTTAATTTTCTTTTTCCTTCTCTCTGTTCTTTTTCCATCTCCATGTAACAGTTTTTCTCTTTGCTTAGTCTGTATCACATTTTTCTCTCTGATTCACTGCCCTCACTTTCCTGCTTACTGCTTGTATTTTTCCAGAGTCTCACTTAGTAAGAATAATTAAGGTTGGGTCAGATCTTTGAAAATGTTATCTGAAGCAGTATTGAATTCAAGCTTGTACCGCTGAACAAAAGCACTGGCTTCTTTTTCTTGCCAACAGATTCACTCACAAAATAAAAAAAGAAAGGTTCAAAGAGCACATCTACCAGGCAAAAATGCCACCGACATTAAACTGCTGCATTGCCCACAGGGTTTGGGTTCCTCCTGCTGCTGGCAAAGCAAATACGGTGATACTCAGCCACAGCACAAACTCCTTCTCCTCAAGCACTTCCAAACCCTCTGAAAGCCTGGAGATGCCACCAATGGCTCATGAGAAGCTGCTTGGTGGCCTGCAGGGATGGAAGGCCTGCAAAACTTTTCCTTGCTGGGTGTCACAACACAGACCCTGAAATGTCTCTGCCGAACTGAGCTTTTGAGAGCGTGGTCCACACCACGTCTCTCCATGGTACTGCTGTGTGAGGCATCCCTGACACCCAGCAGCTCACAGGCACTAAGTTGGCTCCCTCATCTTAGGCTCAGGCCCCAGGTATAAAGCTTACTTTGTTCAGTTAAGTTATTCTGGAATTGTAGAGAGGAGATCTGAGCAAAATCTGAATTTGGGCTGGCATTTTCATAATTGCAGGAACCTGGCTTTTACAGCATTAAAACCATATGAATTTAAATAAACCCTACTTTTCCTTCATCCCAGCGAGTAACTGGACTTAGACCACAGCTGCCCTTTGGGATCCTGCTGGGTTTCCAGCCTGCAGTGTACCCTGTGCTGCTGGGAGTGTAAGGGAATCCAATTTCCTCCTGTTTCACTCTACAGTGAATCTGTCTTCTTAGATAAGCCTGCTACCACAGTACAACTGTGGTTAAGCCCCTCCTATAAACCAACTGCCCACCAAACCAGTAATGTTGCCTTGCTCCCTGTCACACTTTTCCTCACTTCATTTTCCAGGGCATGGAACTCACTAGTCAGAGGGGGAATAGCAGAACCAGAAATAAATCCCATATATACTACCTTTTTCCTCTGGGCTAGCATTGACAGTGTTGTGTGTTTGCATTTCCACTGAATTTTAAAGACATTTTTTTTTCTTTACGGTAACTCACTGGATGATGAAATATTTTACATTTTATGGATTTTACGTAACTCTGCTAAGAGGAACAGCAGATTTGCAATTTTCGATGCTTTAGATACTGCTAGATATGTAGGTCACTCAAATACATACTAATTCCAACCTAGGGTTGTAGTGTTTTAGAAGGTTTGTTCTGGCTTTTAGCTGGTAAGTGATCTCTTCAACACATCTGCGTATCCCTGGGGCAGAGAGGCAGCCATTAACACAGCAAGCAAAGTCCTCTCAGAGGTCCCATCTTCAACCCAAACCCAGCTTTTGAGAGGACTCTATGAACATTTCTCTCTGATGGGTGCAGTGCAAGGAGCAGCACAGCTGGGTCTCTTCTGCTCCATCGCCTCAGCAGTGGGGAAAAGTCTTGTTCCTGACCCCAGCAGCTCCAAATCCCAGGTCCAACCTCCCTGCAGGGTCAGTGCTGGCTGTACCAGGCTAGGGAGCAATTCCATTTGCTCTGAAGATGGAAACAGCCACATTTTGTCAGCTGAGTAGTGCTGCAGGTCAGGACTCTGAATATGGAGCTGGCCACCACCTGCTCCACAGGGAAAAATACAATTGCTAAAGGAAAATCCCTTGTATCCAGAATTGCAATACTGGGAGCGCAGGTGCTTTACTACCCATTCATTGTGTGAGGAATCCAAACCATGCTGGGCATCAGCCCAGTCAGCACTTTTACACTTGTCCTTGTGAGATAACACAAACCACACTCCTTACCCACCCCAAACCGCAGGGTAAATGCGCTACTGTGTATCGAATTTTCCCTGCCTGTTAAACCAGACAATTTATTTTTCAGCCGAGTGAACATAAAGAGTTTTGTAGAGCTGTGTTAAAAGTGCAGTTCAGGTTTAGAGGAATTACCTGAGGGTACTCAGTGCATTTTCCCATCTTATCTGTTTGATAAGAGCCAGATATATGGCTTTATTTCTTTTGTGTGCAATAGACAATATGCCATGAGGAGTCATTGTTAAAGACTCCAACAAGCCAAACTTCGGAACATCTGGCTAGTGAAAGCCCTGGATATGGAAAATATAAACGTCAAGGCTCATATTTATAAATTGGAAGGGCCATGAGGACATCTGCTAACAAGCTCTCTTCCAGAGCCCATTTGCTGTACATGGTTATTCACAGGCAACAACAAACATGTGCATGGATCACAAGCGTGGTCTGCCTTTCCTTTCCATCGCCAAAAGAACACACGCTCCAATAACACACAATGCTCTATTCTCACAACACAGAAATACAAGTGTTTGCAAACCTCACAGCAAAGCTCTTGCATACCAGACCACAGTGGGACACACTCTGGAACAGACTAAAAATAGCTGGAGAAAAAGCCTTACATTAACACAGAAGACAGTCAAACTCAGCGTTAATCAGTGGAATAAGCACCCTTCTTTTTTGCCTTGGTCCACAGGAGACACTTTGTACTCTAAGTCTAGTCCTGAAGCCTTATTTTTATGACTGAGTAGTTGTGGATGGGAAACTCAAGACTTTAAATAGAATCTAACCTATTTGACCGTGGCAGCTTAACACTAACGTTTAAACAAGCTATAGGTAAAATAAATGTGCTTCTATGTTTATGACCACAGGCACCTTTTCTTAAGCTTAGTGCACTTCTGCCACTAAGTGCATTTCTGATGTCTGAGAAATAAAAAACTGATCCAATGCATAAGCATAAATAATGGTTTTGCTAATGACTTATCATTGCAGGTGTCTAGACCATGGCTCACTCCAACAGAGCCCTTGGCACTGGCCACCATCACAGATGCCCACAGGTCTGCCAAGTTGTCAAGAGAAGGAAAAGCATCAGCAGAAAGAGCTTGGACTGCTTTACGATGTCCATGAATTTAGCAAAGAATAAATGGATTTAATACTATCTTGTCCACTCTGCAGTGTTCTTGGATGCACATATATCTGTGTGAAAATGGCGGGAAAAGCAAAGATGATGAAATAACACGGAGGAGATGTACCTCCTGATTAAAAAGCGCCTAGGATGCCTAGCTCTGCCTCCTCCTTTTACTGCAGTCTGCATTAATGCCAGGTGACAAGGACATGCTAGATGCAAGTGAGACATGTCCCCCTCTCAAAGAGGTTCTGCAGGCTCCAAAAACCCACACTTTCACTGGCATGGACTGACTGCAAAGCAAAGTGCAGTGCTTGTATGATCACAGCCTCCTGCAAAGTGAGCTCAGAGAGGTGGAGCTGCGTGCAGCAGACGGAGATGCTGGAGGGGTCCTTTCTTACTCCTTGCTCCAGGGCTCATGCAAGCAAATGCAGATAGAGTTTAAAAAGACAAGTAGAAAGAGTACTGGAGAAAGAGAAAATTTAAGCAGAAAATGGAGAATGATGGAACTGAAAAGTTAACAGGTTGTCCAAAATCAAGAGGAGTCCTGGCAGTGGATGAGGAAATGAGACTGCGCTGGCTGAGAAACAGCAGAACAAGTGGGGATGTGCATCACAGAGGAAGACATTATCAAAACTCAGCAGCTGCTTCTTCTTGAAACTGAATCCTAAGCAAACATTTTGTTTGTGCTGCATCAGACAGATCTTAGGCAGCTTAACAAATCTAGCAATGGTAGGGCTGTGTCCAGCCCAAGTCATAAATATATCAAGCTGTGACAGATATAAATAGATAGTATAGACTATCTTTACTCAACACATCCCAAATGGGAAGTAGAAAACAAGAAAGGAAGAAAAAGCTCTTAATAGGCTCCATAAAACATCTTGCATTGTATTTTCAATCTTAATCAGCATTGAGGAATAAGAAGCAGAAAGTGCTCTTGGATATCCAGTGCTGAAAAATACCTCACTGTTCAAAAATCCTAGCTTTTGTGTGCTCCAATTTTGTTACTTGCTCGCCTTCAGAAATATGGATTTAATATTCAAAATGGATTTAAATTTCACTAAAAAAATACCTAATGCATTACGAATAAAGAATTTAGTTTCATGAAACAAAACTGAAATTTATATACAAATTATGCCTCTCTTTCCAAAAGACTTCTGTGTGCTTTATCTCTAATGATTTTACTTTCAGGTATTTATAGCTTTCATTAAAACAGGATTTGCCTACTGCTTCGTGTAAATAGTTCATACTGGTGGTGAGACACTTAAGCAACAGTGAAAGTAAATATGCAAGGCTTTTGCATGTTTTTCTTTATCTGCTCTTTTTCTATCACACAGTGGCAGCACATTATAAAGAACAACAGAACAAAGTAAAACATGTGGGTCTTTTCATGTGTTTAGCAGGTGAAAGTGAGGCTGCACATCTTTTCAGCCCCATCTGGAGAATAACAAATTAACCCTTGGACTTTACAAGGGGCAAGAAGTTATCAGTCACAGCCAGCTGACAGGGAAGGTCTGTTAGCATGGAGATGCTACAGGTTTGGACAGGAATGTCAGGACTTCCCATCGTTACTGCGATGCTGAAAAACGATGGTACGCTGAGCCCAGGTTTCACAGCTTTAATTAATACGTTCTGTGCACTCTGACCAAGCTGATAATCCAAGAAGACTCAATAAAAACCACCTAGGGAGGGAGGATATGTCATCACTGTATCGTATGTTACCTCTTATGTATACTGCACTGAGTTATAAGTTATATATTTTACTTTCACTGGAGGGCTTGTGTACCTGGGGCTGTGCAAAGACCATGAAAGAACTGCCAGCACCAGTGCTCGTTTAAAGGAGGCATCGAGCCATCTGCTCATCTTAAAGGGTTGTCAAATGGAAAGAGTAAGAAACTAAGACAGGAAAAATGCAGAATGCCCCATGCTTTGCTCTCTGCTCAGGAGGAGCTGAGGATGTCTTCACAGAAGCAAGACTGCATGTTCGAGGGAAGGACCAACTGATGCACTGCTGAAATGCCAAAATGTCTTCTTCTGGACACTGTATATCCATCACAGTGTACAAAAATTGGGCAAACTAAGAGCAGAATTTAGGCCAATTCAAGATATTCAGCTTCCACCAAGGAATCAGGAGGGAGCTTTTGTCTAGGAGGTGTTTTGAGACTTCTCAGTGTGACAGAAAGGTCTGGGACCCAAGCTGTCAAACCACGAGCTTTTTCTGATGACTGCAGGTATTTTTATGCCATGCCCTGGAGCCTGGGGGCAGTCACTGGTAGGAACCGTGACCATGAAAGCCTCCCAAGAAGGAAATCCTACCAGGAGAACGGTGGAGGAAATGGTAGAAAGAAGTGCTGGAGGAAAGTCAAGGGGCCACACAACACAGTCAAGCCTCAGACAAGCAACGAGGTGTGACAAGGGAGGGAAGGCGGGACTCCAACACACCTATGCTCCTGCTGTCCCTGGCTGCTTGAGCAGTCCCTCAGGAAGACAGGTTCACTCCAAGTCAGAGAGGCCCTGAAGCTGTGTCCTCATCCTTGGCTGAACACAGGGCAAACAGATGCAATGGTGGCACTGCTCACTTGGCTGCAGGGAGACAGTCTGGAGGAGGGAGTGATCCCCCTCCCCATGACCGTCAGTAGGCAGGCACTCCCTGAGCACTGTCCTTACCAGGGAGGCAGAGGGGGTAATTTAAACAAACAAGGCCCCAGTGATGGAAATTTCAAGCTCAAAGCTACCATATGGAGGGAAGTCATCTGACCACAATTTACCTGTTAGACTTCAAAGGTGTCTAGGTCTCCTTTAAATAAAAGCAGTCTTTTCTGTAATGAAGTTAAGTACTGTATTTCAGCACCATGTGTTGTGAAAAGGAAGCAATTTGGATTAATTTACTGAAATTTACCTTTCAGATGCAGTTAAGTGGAATTAAAAGTTTGTCTGAGTTGACAGAGTTCTGTTTTCCATCACTGCATTGTCTTGAAAGAAAGGATAACAGGCTAAGTGCTTAAATTCCATCCAAACTGATAAGGTTCACTCTATACAGGCACACTCAGTGTAGTTTATTACACATTGTCTCCCTTCATCCATCACTGGTATACATTTTTTTCCCCCTACAAAACTGTTTCTTCCAAAATAAATTGATATTTGTAATGTTATTGCATTCATCTGGGGTTGAACAGTCTGCACTGGGCTATCAGAGAACTGCCATTTCTAGTTACAGGGGGAATTAATTTAATTTCCCACTAATGGCAGATTTTGCAGGGCTGAGCTTACATCTGGGACAAGAATTTCTTTTTTTCTCTTCTTAGAATGATTCCTTTCCTTTAATTTCTTTCCTATGCAAGTGAAACATGTATCCTTAGTCTCTTTCCAAACATCATCTTCACCCAGATCTCTTCCTCGGCAGTGGGAATGACTTTGCCCATTACATTCCCTCTAATTCGCCCATTACATTCCCTCTAATTCTTTCTTCCCATCACTGTACTTCTCTCCTTCTCATTCCCTAGCTGCCACAGCTCATTCCAAAGCTCACCCCTCCTGAAATACCCTCCCAGATACTAACTCCCCCTCCCTCCCTTTTCCCAGGAGCCTTGCCTTAGGGCTCAGGAGCTATAACACTCCCTGACAGCTGGAAGAGGTTCTCTGTTCTCTTGGGCTGGTTTTGTTTGTAGCCTCCAACCGTTTACCTGCTACAACAAAGGTGTGACCCTGATCTGGTCTTCACTGACCACTCTGAAATGTTACAGACATTTCTCTACTCTTTCCATTCACTGAGCATCTCATCATGAAAAGCCAGTGAATGATCTGTAATTAATTATTTATATTACATGGGGAAGCTTAGCTAACACAGTGTCAACAGGAACAATAACACAGTTTGTATGCCAAACTGCAGCCTTCCAGCCCAAGGGTTTTGCCTCCCCTCCCTGCTGCCCCAGCTGGCTTTTGGCTATGGGAGCTAACTAGGGTTTGAGTTTTGTCTAAGTTCAAATTCCTCCCAAGGACAGACTTAAGATCTGCACATTTCTGCAAAATCAAGTAGTCAAAGACAAAAAAATCTTGCTACTTGCAATCTCCATTTAATTTTGATTCTTGACAAACAATTTCAAACAGAAACTGCACCGAGGCAGGACTTTTTCAGTTTGTTTAGATTTTGGGGGAAGGAGGCAGAAGGGAGAGGAAACCACACATTTCATCAGCATTTTTTATTTTTTAATAGCCTTCAGTGTAGCTGATTACCCAGGAGATCAGCAAATCTTAGCTCTGTCAAAGACAAGGATAAAAGACAGAGCAGAAGCTTTCTCATCCTCCGCAGCGGTACTAACCCTCCAGCACACAAATCTAAACACTGTCCACTCAGTGGTGCCAACTCAAATGCCTCAGCTGTTAAGACAGAACAAAAAGAAAAGGACAATCTCCAAGGTATAACTGAAAGTAAATAACTAATAATGATGTGTGACATTAAATGATGACTCGTTTTTCACGAGGCCATTTCAGATTGTAGCTATAACCTCGGATCAGACCCAAACGACTGCGAGAGCCGAAGTCTTAGTGGGACCATTAATTATGGATTTCCTGGCTTTTATAGGTTGGAGTCAGACCTTTGATGTTCCTTTAAGATTGTTCTCCTGTGTTCATTTCCTTTGTTTCTCTGTTGGTAGCTTAAAAAAACACCCTAAGATTTCCATGGAAGCCTATGAGATCTCCTAGAAATGCATAGTCCATAAAAGCCCTGCAATTCATGGCTCATAAAGACCTCTAATCCATGGTCAATAAAGCTTTGGAAAAGGGCTGTATGAACTACAGTCATTTCACAGTTCAATGAGGTTCATACAAGAATCAATAACCTGGTTTAAATTCGCCTGGATTTGTCCTCCACCTGTATATTTCTCTTTGACTTTTCAGGTTGAAAGGCATCTCAAACAGCTGAATTCTGGAGACCTTGCATGGAAACAAAGAGCTTTATGAAGCTTTCATCCCAAAGCCTTAACAAAGACCTAAATCCCTCAACCTTGTCTCAAAGGTGACCAAGTCAAGTTTCAGGTGACAACTGATGAGTTAGGAAACTCAACCTGGAAGAAGAACCATTTGGGAACATGAGGCCATGGCTCAAGGTGATACAATATGCAGAGACCTCGGTCTGTACAGAAGATGGGGGACTCCAACTGAAGTATATGTAAAGCACAATGGATCTGTGGGACATGCCAGAGTGAGAACTTCCTAGTACACTGATTATCCTTCAAAAATGAGTGCTAAGTCTTACTGTTAAAACATTATTGCGGCAACACAGTAGAAGTCCATGCTTCTCTCCTGCACAGGTAACACTCCAATGCCTGTATTATCAGCCATCCTGCTTGTTTCCTCCCAAGAATGGTCGTGATACAAAGTCTGGTGAAAGACACACATTTCTGCCCTTCTCTTTCCAATTAGAAAGGAACCAGTTAGAGAGAACTTGCTGTTTATTGCTTTGTGCAGGGTCCAGTTTGCAATTAATGCTGATGAAACCCAACTGCCAAAAGCACAATATGCAGCAGCTGGTTTATGAAAGTTGAAACCCCGTCCAATTTATGGGGAAATCAGAGCTGGTTGCGAGTCTCTGATTTAGCTGAACAGTTTGTATTTTTTCTGTTTTGTTTCCAGGAAAACACCAGAAGTTACTCCAGAACTGTAGAAACGCTAAAACCATCTGAAAGCACTAAGGCAGGCTTCCCTTCTTCCAGCCTTTCCTCATTTCTAAGGCTGTGATCTCCCACTAATATCTCCCTGGGATCTTTCAGCAAGGCAGGCAACACACAGTGTTTGGTTCATCACCAGCATGGTGGGAGCGGAAACTTATGTTTCCTTATCCCAATCTCCATCCTTATAAATCGAAGTAGAGGGATAAAAGGTTTGATTCAGATGAAATCTCACAGGAGCCCAAAACAAGTAATTTAACTCTAACCTTCAGAAATACCTTTTAAATAATTTTCCTAGGAACAGTTTTTAATAAAACCAGCAAAAGGCACAAAAGTGCACAAGCACCACTTTAAGCCCCAACTGCACATTTCCACTGCCATATCACACCCAATATCCAATATCCCTTCTGGATAGCTAGAATGGGGGCAGGAGGATTGTGCCTAACTGCCAGGCTCCCACCAGATCTATTTAAACATCTCACTTGCATGACACATATGGTGATCTGGACCAGACACCCTTGTGAAATGCTGGGACACCATGAGACACCACAAGTCAGCAGCTCCCCAGCAGAAGAAGGATAGAAAAATCCCTTGTCTTTGAGGTAATCAACTATGTTGATCCAAATGCCTCTTAGTTCATGCTTAAACATCCTCTGTGGAGAGGATCCAGCCACTCAACACACTTGGAAAAGAAAACACATCAATTCCTCTTACAAGGCTGGCACTGACCTCAGTAACAGCCTTATTACACTAAGATTAATGTGCACCACCTTAATAACACCCCTTACATCATTCACCCTGAGAATACAATAAACTACAAAAAATGAGGCAACTATTCCACTAAAAAGAATGAATAAAAATAATTAAAAAATAATCTGAAAACATAAATATGTGAAGTTTTTTCTTTAACAAAGGGAGAAACCTTTGAGAGACTTGCAAGGAATTTAGGTGCTACGAAAGTGGGAATAAGTAATACTCAAAGACAATCATTACATATGTAGGTGAGCAGCCAGTTCCCAAAAGATTACTTAATTCCTTTTACTTGTTAGAAGATCTATAAACATTGTGGCTGTTTATCTGCCCATGACTTGGCCTGGATAAAGGCACTAAGAGATTTTCCAATTTTTAGAGGTGGGAGAATAAATTGCTCAGGAATCCTCAAAGCACACATTGAGAAGCCCTGGTCAAACATGAAGGCTCTTATTCAAACACAGAATGGGATTTTTTAACCTCAGACAAAGACTGGAATAGCCATGGAAATGTGCCTCCCTCCATTCTCTCTTCACATAGAGGCCTTAGTTAAGTAGTTCATTTTGTCTCAGTTTGCTGTTCTCAGTGCAGCCTGAGATGTTAAAACATTTCAGCCCCAGAACACAGTTAAGGAGGTTGAAAGTCAGATATGACAGAATCTTAAAAACTCCCAGGAATATTCTGCATGGTTGGAAAACGAGTGAGCCTTTGGGCTGAAAACTGACACTGAAGATTGGAAAATAATTATTGGAAGAAAAAGGGCAAACATAGAATATTTTCTATTGTTGTTCTTTTCCTGTTTTTACTCTGACAAGTCTTTGTTTCTGTATATTTTAAATATTCTAAGCATTAGCTTTTTTTCTCTTTACTTTTAGATCAAACATGCCTATGAGCTTTCCTCCTAGTTCTTCATTAGGCTCCAAAAATATCATCTCACTCCTTGTCTCTCTCATTTAGCTTTTCTCCAACCCTCCTTATGGGCTGATCAACAGGAGTTGGGATCTGTAAAGAGCATCTACTTAGGAGCCAGCAGGAAGAGGACAGGGACCAAAACAGTTGTGACTCACCTGTCTTCTATCCGAACCCAGAGGTCATTGAACTGCCTCTGGCGGTGGTGTTTGTGCTGCTTCTTGTGCCATTTCTTCTGCCTGCCAAACTCTTCCAGCTGGCTGATGCTGTCTGGCAACAAGAGGTGAGGAGACAGGCTGTCTTCTTCATCCATGTGCAGGGGCTTCAGGGAAGGAGAGGTCAGTGGGACCTGCTCAGAAAGAGGGACAGCGGGCAGGGCTGTCACTGAGGATCCTTCCAAGGCTGGGCTTGTCTTTGTCGTCCTTGAACTGCAAAACATAACATTTAAATATTTGATGAATAAGGAAGAAAACATGCCAAAAAAAGAGTGAAAGCAGAGGACTACACTGCTTGTTGTGTGCCCCTAACGGCTGAGAAGGTGCACAAGGAGGAAGGCTTTTGCTCTGGGGCTGCAACTAAAGACAGCAGTGGCATTTCCTAGGAAGCTTCAAAGTAAACACTGAAGTGAATAAAGGGGAAAAGGCAGTGGATATACTATTGCTGTTTTCTGGCACTTTAATTACTTCTTAAAGGGTTTAGAGTCAGTGGTAAGTCACCTCCCCTGCTGGGCTGAAGGTCAAACAACAAAACTCTCTCTGAGCTGGCAAATGACTCTCAACTGTGTCTGGCAAAACTACTCTCTCTGAGGAAAACACATACATTAAGAGAAGCTGATCTTAAATTTATGAGATAGTACTAGTTATCTCATTATTTTTCCTGCCTTTCTTTTTTCTTTCCAACTTTGGATATCATCTGTGGAAAACAAGTCATTGTTTTGACTACAAGAAGAATTATACTTGCTCATCTGAGTCAGGATTGGTGACAAGGAAGCCCAGACTCATGACAGAAGCATGGAAGCTAGGCTGCTGGGATGGGATATGTGAGACCTGAACTCCAGCAGGTAATGTAGAAAAAAGGAGGTAAATGACCTGCCCAAAGACTCCTTGAAACAATACTGCCAGAGCTCTTTGCTGTTTGAAATACTACCACCTCTTGTATATGACTGGAACGATGCAGAAAAAGACCTTTTATTTTCATCTTCTAGTGTTTCACTGATTTTAGAAAAAAGTCAATACACACTCCTTTGGTATGCAGCCATGTGAACTTACTATGAGCTAAGATATCTGAAACAAAAATCTAATAAACCAGGACTGACACAAAGTTATTTCTCCACCCCCTCAACTTCAGTAGAAGTTCATGTTCGGTCTTAATTGCAAGAGAGGAACTTTTCCTGTCCCTGGGATGGGCCAATGAGTTGTAGGTATAGAAAATGGGAGAGAATTAATAGGCAATATGAAGCTGTGGTCTGCAAAACTATTTCTATTACATGGATGCTATGACTTTTATGACAGAAACAATTAAAGCCACGTGAAAAATTTTGCCTCCTGAGTGAAACCAGTAAGACATTTTAATGAAAAAGTAATAAAAAATCCTAAACTTCATTGGTGACAATGTACAAAATGTGCCGCAAGTGAAACCACATGTTTCATTTATGGAACATTTTGTTCTCTTCCAAAAAAGTCACATCTACCACTAATGGAAGCTTTTTTTTTCTTTCTGATTTTTTTGAAGTCTGTTACAATACCAGTCAAGATGGTCATCTCTGTTTCCAGTGCATTGTGTTTCATCCAAAGGTCCTTCCAATAACTACTGATAATCATTGCTACTATGAGACCCACTGGCAAAAACTACACTAACTTTGTCACTTGCAGCCAACATTCATGAAGTTCTTCAGAGATCATCACACAACAGATATAGAAAAGAAAAAGACACTTGTTTCAACTAATTCTAAAATTCTCCATGGTTGATTTCATTAATAAAAGACACAAAAAAAATCACATTTTTTTCCTCTTTTTCCAAGCATTCAGACTCCCAGAAAGTCCTTTTCAAACACATTCATACTCACTCCACGCTCTATTTTACACCACAGACAGATCTACTGGTTCTGAATTTTTCCCCAGTTAAGACTTTCATCCATGTTTCGTGTTGAGGGGGAGTTTTCATCAATTTCCTTTGAGAGCTCTTGGTGCTCTCCAAAGCCTTTAAGAATTCTTGGGCTGTGACACAGGCTCATGGCCGAGGCAAAGCCATCTCCAGACTCACAGGTATCAAGATGCAACTTGGATAGGACAGTCTAGGCAGGTAGGAAGGGCCTGGAAGCATCTACAAACCGTGTGGGTCACTGCAATGTCAGCAAGCACCAACTGGTGGCAAGAAGCCACTGGAACTGAGCTGTTGCCAAGATTTATGTTCCCACTGACTTTCTTCTCCTTGCCACCCAAACTGTGCCCCAAATTCCCCGAGATGCTGAAGGTAGGAGCAGCCCTTACATCTGCCAGTTCAAGGCTGGGGCTGCTGTTTGGTTCCTTGAATGGTGTTAGAGACATCTGAACACATACTTTCCAACTTTTAACACCTACTATTTTGTTACACGTGTTTACCTTGCACTGTAAACTGGAACCAGTAGAGAGGTGTTTTTATGGGTTGAGATTCTAGAAACCACTTAAGAGACTGGCAGCTCCCTTCTTATTAAAATTAATGAGTTGGGCATCAAAATCCCAGTGGTGGCTTTGAAAGTTTCTAGCTTAATTGTTTCCACTACCGTCACATGAGCCACAGGTTGTAAACTCGATATTTCAGAACATTCTTTGGGAAGAGAATAAATAAACACTGAAGGAACGTTAAAATGTTGTAACCTAAAGAGGGTTATAAACTAACCACTTGTACTTCAGAGTTGACTCAGGGGGAATAGCTCCACTGTGGCAACTGCATATTTCATTTGGTGGATGTTTGTTCCATTATTCCCGTACTACTAATAATTGCACCAAGACCTAAGAAGGACTGTTGAAGGCTGTGTGTTGATGCATGCTTGCTCCTTTCAAAACAAAATGAAAATGCTTTTTAAACTGATCTAATAAATAGTTACAATAACTACATTATATTATGATATAAAAATAATAACTACGTTGCATTACATAAATGTAAACAAAAATATTATAAAAGGTAATCATTTAATTATAACCTGGTTGTTTTCAAATCTGACTGTCATCCTACAGACACTCAATCAGAAGTAAAATCAAAACAAAATATGGATATTTAATCCAAATACAATGTAAGAATATTTAAAGATTTTATTTTTAAGTAAGATAGACTTCCCAAAAGAAGATATCTTTCCCACCGATTTCAGTAAAAATGTTATTAATACAAAGGGCTTGAATCTATCAATATTCTGGATTTTATCCTAAAAAATAAAGACAAAACCCTGCCATCTGCAATAGGATACCTGGACAATCAATCTCCCCATTAAGTGAAGCTTTACTGTTGGATTCAACTGCTCGTTTCATGGACTATTTCGTGCCTTTCCCCCAGTCTCGGTCTCCATGCACTCTGTTAGCACAGCTGCACTGTATGAAACCATGGGGATATAATGGACTTTTTTTTCCATTCCTTCACTATTGCTGAGACAGCTTTTCAAGATACATAGCTATTTTTAAAGCCAGAGAAAAAGCAAGGCTAGTTTTCAGTTTGTGAGGCCACCGTGCCTTTTCTGAAGAAAGAGTGAGAAAGTACCACCAAATATCTTGGTCCACGCAAAGATCTCTGAGATTTTTCATGAATAAGCTGATACAATTCCAGGCTTAGAGGTTCCACCCATTTTTAAATGTATCATTCCCACACAGGGTGGTCCTGGAGAAATTAAAATTATTTCAGGCCCTTAGGTGGGTTTTTTCTCATCTCTGACCTTAGTTTCCTTCCCTGGGATGTGCAGTTCTGCAAAACAAGTTCTCTAAAACAACAAAGTCCAAACAAGAAAACTTTGGAGTCTCAGTAAATATCCTACGTGGCTTGGTCCTAAGGTACAGAAAACAGAGTGAAAACAGGGAAACATTTATTCTTGCTAGCTCTTGAAAATGCTTAATCCACAGACAAAGACCTCTGTGGTTTTCTTTCACTTCTGGTGAAATTTGCCATCCTTTTCTAATTCTTTTCAAGAATTAAAAGAACAAAACAAAACATGTAAGTTGTTTGGGCTGAGCTGGATGCTCCATTAGGCTGTCTCAGCATTTCTCTCTTTGCCTTGTGGTCTCCAGTGCTGCTCTATGCTGGCACTGACAATTGAAAATTGGCTCATTGTTGGGATTTGCTAGGGTTATCGTGTTGATCTGGTCAGAAAAATTAAATTAGCACCATGAAGTCCTGCAATATCTTCTTTTCATAATTATCAGGCTTAAAATTGTTCACTTTCATTAAACTCCAACCCCAAGCCCCCAAGCTATGCCTTTCTCCCTGCCCAGGCAAGCATCTTCCTACCCCTCACATCAGATTCCTCAGCTCAAGAGGGCTGTGACCATCTCTGGGGTTCAAAACCCCTCTGCAGGGCAAATCAAGAGCACCACATTTCGCTCCTGCTCTGAACAGCCCTTATGAATAGCCCACCTTTCTCCACCAACAGAGGATCTGTGGGGTTTAACACTGCACCTTGCACCCCACCTTGTCCCCGCCAACAGGGATTTTCCCAACTACTGATTCATGGACAATTGTTTCAGGGAGGCATCAGGCAGGGCAGACCCCAGCTACGCCTTTAGCTACTGACCCTGCCAGAGTAACGCCAGCAACGTTTGGTGTGAGTCCCATCAAGCCTCCCCTGGGCTTCCACAGGGCCAGGGACTTGCCCTTGCTTTAGCTCACGAGAAGACATTCCTTTGCTGATGATACACATCTTCCACGCAACTAAACCATCAATCTATTTTTTCAGCAATCTTGCGGTAACGTTTCTGTTCCCTCAGACATGTGCAGAATCTTCTAAAATCCAAGCCTGCCAATTTGCTATTTGCATCTTGACTTTGTAGCAGGAGCGATGGAAAAG
This sequence comes from Lepidothrix coronata, assembly GCF_001604755.1. Classification (NCBI taxonomy): domain Eukaryota; kingdom Metazoa; phylum Chordata; class Aves; order Passeriformes; family Pipridae; genus Lepidothrix; species Lepidothrix coronata. The sequence continues at coordinate 84,549 of NW_016690192.1, forward strand.
TTTTGCTCAGGAGACTGCCATGCTTTGCACGGGCTTCCAAGTACAGCAACATCGCTGAGGTTTTCTTGCTTCAGTTCTCAGAACTGTCAGACAAGGGGAGATTTTGTTTCATCAAGAGAGAAGCTGCGGTGATAGCAAGGAATGTGTGATGTGGCAGCTTTATCCTTATGCCACCGTTCCTGGGATGCACCCGGATGACAGCCAGACAGTAAGTTAAAAGGGTTTTATTATAGATGCATTCTCATAAATTCCAGTTTGGGTGTCTTTGTCGGGGCAGGAATTTGTCAGTCCCTCGCATGCATCCTCGCTCCCCTCGCCACAGGCCACAGAGACATCTGCTTCTGGCTTTTCTTTCCTTACGCATCTCTCAGAGAGTCATGCACACCCACAAGATGGGCACCAGAATGTCCTGTCCCACGAGGAGTTTTACTTTTTTTTTTTTTCTTCTCTTCCACGCCAGGATGAAACTCAGATTTTCAAAGCTCTTGGGAGAGCAGCAAACAAAAGAACAGAAAAGCAGGCAGAAATCCTAACCCACCCCAGCACAGTTTATAAGGCCTCTTACTAGTGGTGGGAAGCATGGATTGAGACCACGGACCCTCACATAACCATGTGACACCAGTGCATACCACCACAGAGATAATCTCCTTCAAGATGAAAGCATATATATATTTTCCTCTAAAAGAGAGCAACTCCAGAAAAGAGGTCAGAGAATTATCTGAGCTGCTTCAGGTTAAGTGCTGTAAATAACTGAGGACAAATTTGGGCTCGAGTGACAGCAAAAGAGAATACCTGCAAAATCCCTGATTGTTCACTTCCCTGATCAGCTTAATTATAATGAGGTTATAACATTTAGGATGTAGTTGCCTGTAGACTAACAGAACTTGGAAACAAAGTTGTTTTTTTCTTTGCACCAGAGTCAACTACATCTCATGAGCAGCTAAATTAGGTTAAGTAGTTAAATTAGATTACAGTCCACCCCAAACTTGGATGGTATCTCTGTACTCAGAATCCATGTCAGACTATTTCTCTGGGAAAAATCGCTGTTGCTCAAGAACTGTAGCCTTAGTTTGAAACTGAATTTAGTCCTCAGTATACACATACACTTGTGCAAACCCTCAACTCTGTGCATAAATGAAGTGAAAAGCTTGTGAAGATATTCCCATGGATGGTCATGTTCTCCTTCCCAGTTTGAGAAACTTTAAAATAAGAGAAACAAGTAAAACTTCTGTTATTTATTCCATTTCATTAAAAGTGGAGCTGGTCTAGGGCACAGGAGAAGAAACACAAGCGGTCTGCAACTGGAGGGGCTGAATTCGGTGAAAGAATGAATTCGGGCAGCTGAAACATTTGTAACGTGTCATTTCCACATTTTCATGCGAATTCTTTTATTTCAGAAAACTAAAAATGTTTCATTTCAGCATTTTCTGAACAAAGCTTTTAATTTTTCTTTTTAGTCTTCTGTTTTCAAAGACTTAAATGCTACAAAGCGCCCTTTTTTGTTCAGAAATTGATCTCAATTAAAAAGAAAAACCCAACTAATATATAAAATTGACAAATCCCAACAAAACCCAATTCCTGCTTTCAAAAATATCCTCAGAATGTTCCATTTCAAATTGCTCTGAACTTATTTCCCCTTCTCAAGTTTTTGGCTCAGTTCTTGAACTGAATAATCCTTTGTTTATGCATCTTTCATGAAAACTGTAATCTGCACACTCCAGAGGATGGGCTGTGCCCCCAGAGGAAGGATGGGTCGACCCTCCAGTCTTGCTTCCATTTCCCATATTAATAGCAAATAAGAACCTTGTGGCCCACAAAGCCTCATCTCAGGCTCTATTCCCTAAATCTCCACTGTCTTATTACCACCACAATGATTCAGTCCTAAGTTACTTCTGCCTGGGTAGTTTGGCTTTACCTCTGGATTGGAAATCCTGACTTTTGTCCAAATTTGCCAAGAACATACAAGGTTTTTGATAAATCTACAGTGATGGTATTACAGCACAAAAGAAGATTTTAGGGTTGCATTTTTTATGGAACTGGAAGATTTTCACAGGTTTCTTCCACACATTTTTTGTCTGTTATTGCTTGAAAACCATTGTTAACATGAGTAAATATATTGCTCTTTTCTTTTAATAACTTTTAATAAACACACATATATTGCTTCAATAAAGAACAATGGTGGACTTATTACTGGGGAATGCAATCTCTCTTTTCTGTTTCTAAACTCTCTGATCTTTCTATGTTTCTTTGAGATGATGTCATATTAATTACACACAGCAGATTTTTCCTAAAAAATTGGATGGAATTAACTTCCATCATTCAACAGGTTCTGCAAAGCATAAGATTCTCACCCATTTAGGCCCAGTCTGCAACACGAAGTTTCTTGAAGTCTAACTGTGACATTTCCAAAGTTTTGGTTTGGGCTTCAGTTTTGGGCCAGTTGTGATTCTACAGCATATTTACAGTGGTTTGGGCAGTGTCTCAGAACAAATGCCACCACTCATCTCAGCAGTTACAATCTCAGACCCCAGGGACTGGAGAGCAAGTCAAGGGCTGAACAAATCCTTCTTTCTCCTCTAGCTGCCACAATCAAACTGGACATACTCACTACAACTTGTCTGTATCCTACCTCCACTTTTAGTCAGTGGAACTCCTGATGCCTATGGCTGTCTGCTCCTCCCTGGGACAGAGCTGTACAGCCATGCATAAAGGCAGGTTTGCTAACTCTGTTGCAAAACTATTCTCATCTCTTGTTCTTATTCCCAAAACATTCCTGACTTTGGTTTAAGCACAGAAAAGAAAGTGAGGATGAATTTGCTTCATTCCAGCAGCTGTCATCCAGACAGTTTTCAAGATTAAGAAGCTGACTGACAATAAAACCCCAAACTGGTTGCTTGACTTGATTCCTCAGTAGAATTACAGCTAATACACAACTGTGGTCTGTATCTTGCTCATTTGCAATCCAAATTGACTTCTGCTTCCAGATTGTTTCCACTGGGAATTAGTTTTCCTTCTCTGCTGGATCCTCCAGAGAAAAGATACGTCTACAGGAGTGCATATTTTCCATTACATCTTAAAAATAAAAACTCTCTACAGAGACATCAGCTGAGCAAGGCACTAAATGCCTCGCTTGAAGGACTACAACATTTTCACTGACTTCAGACTTAAACTAAGGGCAGATTATTCAGCATTTGCCTGGTGCTGCTTCCTTGCACTTCTGTCTGATGCTCTGGAAGCTGAGTCCTGGTAGGGATGAGATACTGGGCGGATCACAAACCAGTACAAGCACGGCAACTTGCCTTCCTGAAGTACCTTGTTCAGTCAAGGCTCTTACAGCTGCAAGACGAGAGATAACGAAGGCTCATAAGTAGCTGCTATCACTGGAAGGAGAGAGACATGGACCACTTAAACTGAGCAGCAGGAAGAAGTGTGGAACCAAAGAGCCATAAGCAGACCATGTCTGCAAGAGATCCCACATCTCTGTAATACTGAACCCAGTATTCCTCTCCAAAGCCAACACCACAAAACATCTGATCTGCTCAGCCATTGATGCTGCTGAGCTAAAAAAAGGAACACAGAGCCACTCTGCCTTTCTCCAAAATACTGTTATAGCCCACTGGCATTGTCTTTATCACACGGCCTGAGTGTTTCCAAGAAAAGAACAAAACAGTTGTCAGGAACCCTATTCAGGCAACACTTCAGCCTGTCTGTGGGCATTTTTACTGGTCGGTAATGGACAGAGCCCTCAAAATGTGATGAAAGCAGAAGAGTCCTCCCTCCAAACTCCACTTGCTTTAATGTCTAATGCTGTTCTGTCTACTGTAATGCTAACAGACTTCACATAAGGTCTCTGTATGTATTAGCCTCATTTCACCCAGGTTCCCTCTCTGTATCAACTCATGCTGATGAAACTGCTTGTATCAAATGCTTATTTATGTCCGACAAATTCATCCTTCACTAAAATACTTCATTAACAAAGCATGAACATTGCTGCTGAAACCTTAAGGAAGAAAAGAAGGGTTTACATTCTCTTTTTTGGTTGCTAATTGAAACTTATGAGATTGGACCTTGAACTACAGCTTGAATATCCAGGAGGCATCTGGCTTCCTTGACCAAAGAGATAGCAAGATCCTCAGGTGCCCTTTGTGTAACCTCTGCAGACTTCATTTGTCAAGGAAATTTGTCAAGGAAAATTAGACTGGGGATGGGCAGTGGTTGAAACTTTCACTGGGGAGCTTTGTGAGCACAAATGACAAATGACTCCTTATAAGCTTGAGCAGACCCAACTTATACATAAACTGCATACACACAAAAAACATAGACAAACCCAGCAATTAAGGCCAGCTTTCTTCCCATGCAGAGAACCCTACACAGCACAAAGTGAAACACCAGGAAAATGAAATCCATTTGTTCTGCTGCTCCCCAGAGTACAGTTAAGTCCCTGTTAGGAAGCTTCCTCCCTCCATTGTATGTGCATGTGTTGCATGTGTTTATCTATTTGTTTGTTTGCCTTGAAATGCTTTATCTAAGTGCCAGTCTTTTGAGAGGGTATCACAGTTGACTGAGTACTTGTAGCACTGCCTAGCTACAGAAAAACATGTAATATCACAAGGCAAACAGATGTCAAAGACTCATCAAAACTATGCCTGGCATCTGGCACAGGTTCTAGCAGTCACATTTGCTTCTTATCACTACACAAAGCTGGAACACTTCAAGAGTGACCAAATTAGGTTATGGGAAAGGCAGGAAAGGTAAAGAAGGAGGGAAGTGGGACAGTGCACCCCAATAGTGAAAGAAGAAAATAAAATCAGTATCCTGCTCCCCATTTAAACCTCTCCCGGTTTTCTGTGGATTTCATGTGCTGCCTTTCACTGACTTGAGTGGGAATGGTTGACCATTCAGCAATGGCTGCTATTATGTATGCATGTGCTATCATATATTCAAGTATGAATGCCTGAATATATAGGAATGGCCCTAAATTCATGGCTGCATTTGTAAAACAAACAAACAAACCCCTTGTTAGCTCTGCTTTCTTTCAAGTCAATGGCCTTTCTCCTTGAGGGGAATGTTTCTAAAATTGCCTCAGGCATTTAAAACCTCAGTGCCTGCTAAATGTCAGTGGAAGTTCCAATTCCCAGTTTCATTTGCGACCTAAAACTGAATCTACGTACAAGTTTGATGCAAGTGTAAAATTCTCATTTAACGTTAGCAAGAAATCCCATGCCTCTAGAGAAGAAAGACCATTCCTTTGTCACAAAGTCAGGTTTGCTTTGACAAAATGGTGGCAAAAAGTGAATCTGTGCATCTATTGCATCCACTGACTGCAGGTCAGCAAGTGGAATGACACACTCCTCCCGGGAAGAGGTCTTCAGCCTGGGAGGTACCATGATGAAAAGATAGAGGGACCCAGCAAAACCATATGTGTGCCCAAACTGGAGTCAGAGGTGAGGACGCACAAGGTCCTGCAGATCTGCACCTGCCAGGAGAAGAGAAGGAGAGGAAAAGCCATCCACTGACCTGGACTGAAACACCACCAGTATTAACCTGGTGTTAGACAGCCTTGATTCTTAGAACTACTGATTTCAAAAATCAGCTTTTTCTCTCCCAAGTTCATGGAGGGACTTCTGGATCTTCCTTGTGCTGGAATATGATGCCTTGACTCTGTGGGTGTTAGGAATAATTCCTTAAAATGACTTAAAATGCCACAAATGCAGGCAATGTTACAACCTAAACCCACTACAGCAGCAGAGATTTACTGCTCTCTTTGTAGAATCACAGAATTGTTTAAGTTGGAAAAGACCTTTAAGATCATCAAGTCCAACTGTTAACCCAGCACAGCCACATTCACCACTAAACCATGTCCCAAAGTGCCACATCTACACACCCTTTAAATCCCTTTAGGGATGGTGACTCCACCACTTCCCCTGGTAGCCTGTTCCAATGCACGGCAACCCTCAACTCGAGGCCATTTCCTCTTCTCCTACTGCTTGTTACTTGGGGTAAGAGACCAACCCCCAACTGACTACAACCCCCTTTCAGGTGGCTGTAGAGAGCGATAAGGTCCCCCCTGAGCCTCCTTTCCTCCAGGCTAAATAACCCCAGTGAGTTTATTTCAGCTACCAATGTTTTCTTCCCCCTTCTGGAAGAGACAATACCACAGAAGCATTTGAGATCCATGTGAACCTTGTTTATCCACTGTGGATTGGGATTTACATTCCAGGGGTATAATGAACCCAAAGACGTGGGCACACAACATTCTTAAAGCCTTGAAGATTATCCCAGTCTCACTCAATAACAGAGCTTTTCCTTAATGATGCTGGCATGTATATGAGCTAGAGCCCTTAGCAAAGCTCAGTGCCAACAGAAACCAGCAACTCTGGCAAGGCTGAGCAGCAGCCCAGTGTAGTCCCCTGTGTTAGAGCTCTGGACAGGCTGTATCATTTTTCTTCAATGGAGAGGGGGAAAGTGTTTATCTGGGAAGCGTTTCACAGCAAGGACAATAGGAAACTGTTTAGCTTTCCACAAATAGGCTGGTATGCAACTTCCAAGCACTCTCCAAGGAAAACTTTGGAACACTGACCATGTCTCTCCAGCAGGGATTTCTTGTAAAGTAGTTAATGCCCCACATCCTTCATCCCAATTTGCTCCTGCTTCATCCTTGTTTCAAAGTGCTGTGCTCCCTTAAAACACAACATGGGGCTCATCTCTGAACGTGCACTTCGATCACTGGGGACTCCATATTCATATCAGCCGTTCAAACACAAGCAGGGACATGCTGACCCAAGAGATATTTCCGTGACTGCCTTTATTTTTGCTAGAGAGATTCAGAAATGTGAAGCTGGGCTCATATGACAGGAGATGCAAATCTAGGGCACTGGGTACCAAAGCACTTGGAGTCTGTCTATGACTTTGCTGCTGAGATGCTACAGGTTAGCAGGAAAATCTTAGTATCCCTGACTTGACTGGAAGGCAATGGAATAAGGCCCCAGTGTGCTCTTTCTCACAAATAAGAGCACCAAATAAGGTCTCTTCCTCTGCAAGCTGCCATCAGCAGACAGTGGCACTACAGAGTTGTGAGCTGGTCTGACGTCCCATGTAGCAGTGGGAAGGGGAAATATCCCACATCTAGACCTTCTCTCAACTCTGGCCCGCTGTGGGACCAACTGTTTTCTCCCTGAAGTCAACAGAAGTTATGATCATGTTGGGTGTAAATTTTGTCTTAATTCTTCATGCTGATGAAAAATTTTGTTCTATGGTGGGGCTACAGATGAGGCAGACAGATGGGCATAGCCTGATCCACAGTGGCCACGACTGGGTGAGTCCTCCAGGTGCTTCTCCTGATGAACTGGAGTGGCAAAGGATCCAGTTTTCACAAGCAGAACAACTGTGTTCCACATGGCTGCCCGCCTGAGCAAGAGGTCAACAGGGAGGCATAAACAGAGAATTCAGTTTTTGTCAGACACTCTTTGTGTCTGGCCCCAAAATTTCTCTCTAAATTTGCATATGTGAGTTCCAAAATTGGATTAGTGTAGTAGTGTGTTTTTAGCAATCACAATTGCAAGAAACTGTCTTCATTCAGGAAGTTCTTCCATCATGTCACTTGACAGCCACTGTGTCTACATCCATCTACAGCATCTGACCCATTTTTCCTCCCTCCTGTTTCTGTTCACAGGTCCATTTTTCATTCTCCCTGGAATGCAGAGCATTTGGGAGTGTAGGTGGAAAGCCAAAGTCTTTCAACACCCACTAACAGAAATTTGTTTTATTAATTAACTTTGTGGGAAATAAAAAAACCGAAAGATAGTTGATCCTCTGGTCTGAAATCATGAATCACTGTGCAAGAGAAAACATGTCCTCTGAGGCACCTGAGGCCGCTTCAGACAATGAGTGACTGAGCTGCTTTCTTGGAAAGTCCTGAGTCATCAAACACAGCAGTTTAATCCCCAGGAAATGGGAAACATATTGGCATGATGTTCACTTGCATGGGGCATGAGGTCCAGAGAAGGGTGAAACTCCAAAGGTTCTGGAGATCAGTTTGGCTTGTGGAAGGATTTTAAAACCTTAACGCTTCTCTGAAGTATATCTGATCTGGAGCTGGGTACAGAATTCCCAACACATGATTTCCTGGATGAATTAAACTCTCTACAAACTTTACAGATTACATATGAATTTACTCCGACTTCTCATAAAAATGATTCAATGATCGTGACACGAAAATGCATTCTGGCATTCTAAGTTCTTTACTGTGACAAGTGCTTCATAAATTCACCATCCTTAATTTACTATTCCTGTTATAAGAACTTAACTCCTTTTGGCATTCCTGCTCCTACTACTAGCACTTAACTAGGAGGAGCAGCTGATCCACACGCATCTCAGTCTGACCCTTCACCATCTTCTCCTCAAGGGACAACCACACAGTCATTTCAGACCCAAAGCTGGGTTGTGGCCAGCATGAAGTCACCTGGCTTGGCTGAGACACCATGAGTTGTTAAAAGTGAGACTGTTTTGCACAAGAAATGACAGAAGATCACATCACAGATGTGGGTTAGAGTGACCTTCGACTTGTGGGGGCAGTTCAGAAAGGTTTCAGTAAAGTTCACAGCATGCCACAACAAGATCCACAGGGGGTCATTTGGCCACACCACCCATCACACAACGCTGTTCTGGAGGGTTTCTAACCCTATTTAAACTTCAGAGAATGTCCCTATGCACATCTGATCCCTCCTGAAAGATGAAACGTACTACTCAGTGAAATCCTATGTAGAAAACTGTATCCCTGGCTGTTTTTTTCTAAGACACTATTATTGAAGGAATTTTAAGTGAAAGCGACAATGAGAAAAGTCATTATCTTCTTCATTGACAGAAATCCTGTTGCCTTTTTAAGAACTTATGTTTTGCAAGCAAAATTACTAGCAATTACACTCATGCTGAATCAAGCAGCTCTATTGATTGCCAACACAGACCACAACTTCAGCCCACTTGCTGAAGGAAAAGAAGTCAGCTCTGGGAGTGGAAAAGCTATCTGTCCTAACGTGTGAGGTCTCTTTGCCTGACAACGCGATAGTGAAGGTAAGGGAAGTTGGCTCTGCAAAGACAGAGTGACAGCAAACAGACCACAAACTTCCTTAGATAAACGACATCTTTCAAAGCACACAATACCACTTGATACCTTTGTGCCCCTTGAGCTGTTACAAAGTGCAGCTCCACTTCAGCCCAGATTGATATCACTTGGGAGGGAGGCCATCAATCCACAGGACAAGTACAGGCTGAACACACAAACAAAGTCACACAACCTCACTGTTTCAATACAGCGCTGGAGAGGGGATGGTGCAGTTTTTCCAAAGGCTTAAGTGAGTCTAGTTACACTGTCCAACTTGAATGTGTCCCAAGTCCTTCAAATAGGAGGGCAATTAATCTCACAAAATGATTAGCCATCTAAAACTAGTCAGATACCTACTGCAAGCAAGTTGGGCCAATTGTCTAAGACACCCATGAGCCTTACTCTGGAAAAGCCAGTCTTTTTACACTGACTATAGTGAGCATTTGCACAACTGTGTGAACATACTCCTAGTTTTCTACCGATTCCCTCATGGCTCCTCACCACAAAAGACAGGAGAGAATCAACAACTATCTCATAATAATGATGACCTCTAAAAGCTACTGGCACCAATGGAAGCCAACAATTGAAATTGTTGACTTCAGTGCAGTTTGGACCAGCTTTATCTGTAGTAACTATAAACCAAAAATTTTCATCTCATACTAATGACCTAAGGTGAAAATATCTGCATTACAGTTGGCTGGAAGCAGAAGGAGGATGAAAAAAATCAGCTTCTCCTGTGGAAAGAAGAACTCCAAAAATTGGCTAGGAAAGAAGGTAAGAACGAGCTCCGAACTTTTGAAGTCTCCAAGGCTCTGTAAGTTTACTATTAGATAGTTTATGGAGTATGAGATACAGATCTCCTAAAACTGATAGGCTGCAGAGCAGCAAAAAACTTAGAAACTTTAGCACTGGCTTCAGGACAGCTCTGTGAGCAGGCTGCCCTTGAGCAAAAAGAAGCAAGCCCACGTTCCCCAGTGGCCCTGTGTGCAAGTTCCCAAGGAACAGAATCATATGGAATATGAAACAATTTTTTCACACGAAAAAAGAAATTTTGCCAAGAACAAAATCTGATTATAGAGAAAAGTGAATGTCCCACTGGGTGAACTAGTCAAGCACAAAATTCCTGAGAAGTTCTGTTCCATATTCATACTCCAACGCCATGAATTATCTTGTTCTTTCCCAGATTTTTTTTTTGTAGCAAGTTCTAAATTCCATTCTTTCAGGTGTCCAGCATTTAAATGTAGCCTAAAGAACACACAGATACACTGTCCCTAAGTAATGTGATGCTTAAAGGATTATTAAGTTTCTATGGTTGAGAACTTGTAAATTGACTTTGCTTTTCTACCACATTTTAGAGATTTTCTTCAACTTTCCCCCTCCCCTCAGAGTTACTTGGACTGACTCAGACTTCGTGGCAGTAAGGTAGACACAAAGACAATCAAATTGCAAAGGAGGATATTTTAAAGGCACATGGGAACATGAAAATGTAATGTGCATATTTTCATAACTAAATACTTTAAGCATTGAGTAGTCATATTCTCCAATGTTAGACGAGGCAATAAATTTGCCAGTGCATGCAGATGAACCCCATTTCATCCCTATACACCTCTTACTGTAAATTATGCTGTCAGTGAACCCCCTAAATAATGGGTTTGCTTTTCTTCTGAGGGAAGGAAGCTAGTGAAGGGAGTATGATCCTCGGGCTCAGATCAAGTGAAAGATCCAAAGGTTTACAGTAGGATTAAGAACTGCAGCAACCCTACAGGGAGGTTATTCCACCCACATAAAAGAAAAAAGTGTGCATTTTTCCCTGTCTCAGAAGGGAAAGGATCCCAAATCTCTCCTTCTCAGGTCCACCTTTTTTCTCAATTAACTCAGTTGTTTCTAATGAAAGTGTCACAGCTCTCATAAATACTTATTTTTTACTTATTTCACTACAACTTTAACATTCACCCTGACACATCCCAAAAATTAACAGCTAAGCAGAGCAGAGTAACCCTGCCAGGCTGGCACCAGAAAGCTAAAGCTTCCTGGGCATCCCAAAGAACTTGGCAACTACTGGGAGACACCCGAGGGCTCTGATGGAATCCATAATTTTCTGGGGTGTAATTGGCACGTTTACCAATTTATTGAATTGGCATTTTTACCAATTTGGAGCTGTGGGGAATGCTAGGTCAAACATTTTCCCATTTCTTTATATCACCTCGGGAAGCTTAGGGATCCTGATGGAGTGAAATGGCTGCATCACTGTGGGAAGTAAGCGTGCTTTTATTCCATGGGGAGGAATAGAGCATTCCTAGGGGGCAAAGATTTCCACCCTGAGCCAACACTGAGTAGGAGACCAGGGTCACAACTGTAGGATGCTACAGGAGAAGGTGAAGGAGGAAGCTCTTTGCTTCAGAAAGAAGGAAAGGAGTCAGTTAAACAGCAAAGACACATTGCTTCACCTGGGCCAGGAAGTTCAAACATAAGGAGCAAGAGTAATTAATTTCTCCAGCAGAGCTCTGCGAGTGTACAATAAACTCTCAAAAGGGCAGATACAAAAGCTTGTACTGAATTCTCCCGTTCTGAAAGAAGGTAGCATTGAGCACAATCTCGGAAAGAGCAGTCTGATGGAAATGAGCACTGCTGCACACTTTTCTGTTCGAGAGAACAGCGTGCAGCACATCAGGGCTTGGTGAGTGGCAGAAGGTCAGAGCCGGTTCTGAGAACCCAGCAACAATAGAGTCATCATGGACACAGGTGCTTCCTGGATTGATCTTGCAGTTTGGCTGTTTCCAACTAAATGTGAAGCAGCTGTGGCCCTTTATCTGCTCAAGTCACTGGAATCCATCTGAGGGGAAATTTTCTCCCATCTCCTCCTCTCTCCCAACCCCAAGCACGCAGCTCTGCTGTCTGAAGACAGAGAGGAGCAGGGACAGCCAGTTGGCAGAACTCCACCAAAAAAAAAAAAAAAAAAAGTTGCCTTTCTTATCTCAGGGCAAAGCAATGAGATACACTAATTTTCCAATGCCTTCATTTGGGGACAAGGAGGAGAGCCAGCAAAAAAAGAAGCAAATATGAATGCTGTTGAAGGCTGTCATGCAAACAGATTTGGGACGCTTTCCCTCAGGCAACAAAATAAACAAATGAAGCCAATGTGAGGATAAGTTCTCAAATGTTTATGGCATTGCTCTGCATGATGAGTACAACAGGTTTTTTTTTACAGAAAGGGATCAAGCTGTAAAGAAGGTGTTTTCAACAGTCACCTGGTGGGATTCTAGAAGAGGCTCAGGAAGGTCAACACTGGGCCACTAAGGCAGATCAACAGGAGGAGCCAGGAGATTTCAGAAATCCAGTCAGTGAGAGTTCTCAAATAGCTCCACACCAGATAAATGTACTTTATATGAACTTCCCTTTGCCAGTTCACTGATTCTGGAGCCATCAAACCCCTCCATGTCTTGGCTATCTCTTCTAACCTGACAAGATCTCACTTTATTTTTCCCCAATACCTTAAGAAAGGGAGAATTTGGCTCAAATTCATGCTTGTCACTAGACAACAGAAATGTGAGACTCTAGGTATTCAGTTTGGTTGGCTCAAAGAGCAGCCATTTCACAACCCATGCTTAGCTTTTTGGGTGGAGGAAGCCAAGAATCTTCTGATTTTACCCACCCTGTATGTAACTGAAAGCACAAACAGCTTTGGTCTTTGTCCTGTTTCACTCTTCCCAAGGCTTTTCTTTTTTCATACACAGGAACAGTACTAGTTATTTTCTAAAAAGGTATTCTTTGCCCTTTCTGAAACTGAAATGGGGTTTAAATTATACCAGACTATACTCCACCTATTTATGGTAACACTACTTAATTATTATTGATTATAAAGATCAGACCATAATCATGCCAATAATAATAACAATAATAATAATAATAACAATAATAATAATAATAATAATAATAATAATAATGTTCTAGGAACAGATATTTTAAAGAAAAATAGTATTTGATTTTTTGGTAAGGCAGCATGGGTAGTAAGCAGGATGTAGAATACGTTTTGCTAAAGTTACTTTCATATAATAGGGCTTCTTACTTAACCTGAGCAAGATTGTACTGCAAATCACTGTCAAGAAATCACTGATATTCATCCAAAACCACCCTCAATTTCAATCTGATAATACCTCCAAATGTTTCTATGTGCCAGCTCAAATTGTTCCTCTCCATTCTCCTGCATACAATTTCTCCACAGTACTCCTTTTTTGAATTCCCTTGGCCAAAACATAAGCGTGCAGCTGCTTCAGTTTTTTTCCAACCCTTGCATTTTTTCCACGTGCTGTCCACCCCCACCAGTCTCTACATTAGAGTCCAGCTGATCTTCCCTGAACACTATCCAGTTTTTCAATTGTCAATGCCAGAATGCAATGCAATGGGCTTGACTCCCTTATACAACTTACTTGGAAGTAAAGCAGATACGTCTCTTTTGGGTTTCAGCAGAGGACAGAAATACCTCTTATTTCATGTATGGCTTCACAAGAATCAAGATGAAAACACCTGTATCTCTGTAACCCATAAAACAATTTCTGCTCTGCAAGCAGCCCAAAGTTTGTTGAGCTTCTATTTATTTATTCTATGCATAAATTTTGTTAGTATAGCCACTATCACAAAATGGTTCCTCTTCTGGGCCTTTCTAACTGTCTTCAAATGCTTTTATTTCATCTTTTAAAAAGCAGAAGAGTAAAAACAGAGGGCTGGACAAAAATGCAAGGTTCCTTAACAGTCTCAGTTACAGCAACACAACAACCAACTTGCTGCGCTTCTGAAAATGCCGTCAATTTTTGTCACAACTGTGTTTGGCTAGACTGTCTTGCATCTTGCCCAGAAGTCATAAAATACAAGCTATTCTAAAAAAAAAGGAGACAAATGGTTTGCAGCAGCCTCCTCATTTCTGAGGGGGAGCCCCAAACACTTCTGATGGCTACAGCCCCAGATGTAGGACAACAACATCCCCTGATGTGCGTGTCTGAGAGCCTCTTTTTTTCTAAAGGCAGCAATCTGTTTCCTGTGAACATATTTAAGTTCTCTTTATCCACAATTTCTGTAGTCTTCTGCTGTTTCTGCACCTTGAGTAATGCAGTCTAGTGGCACCTTTGGACTTCTTCACCATGTAATTTATTTTTTTTTCTACATTCTCATCTAGGACTGGCACATCTGCCTCATCATCAGACCACAGGAAAACACACAGGGCATCTAATCTTTATAAGGTGCAACCATATGCTCTCGCTTGACTCAATCCAGTACTCCTGCACAAGAGTATACCCTTTAATAAAGTTTTGTATGTTCAGTGTTCAGAGCAGACCTCACTGGAATTAGGGTACTAGCCCGGACAAAGGGACCAACCTGCCCAACACTATGGTCTGGAGCTGGGAACAGAAGTTTCCAAGTGTGGGACAATTCAGCTGAGGACATGTGCATTGGTCTAGGCAGCAGTCCAAGTCCACTTGCTTTCAGGAACATTTTCCCCAGAGACTACAACTTTAGCGAAGACATCATGAACAGGAGACACTGCTGCCAAGGTAGAGGAATGCACACACACAGAAGTGCCCCATTCTGCAAAAAAAGTCAACATTAAGTGCTGGCTTTGATTCAAGTTTCCTGCCCTATCCTTTATTTCAACTCTGTGATGATGTGTAAAGACATATCCCAAGACCATAAAGAGCAGCAACTGTTCTTGGACTTCTCTCACACTACTGTATCTTTTGTTCTTCTCAAGGGCTTGCAACAGCCAATAAATTATTAGTTTCACAATTTCCAGTTGAAACACTTTTCATGGAAGATGATACTTTCAGCTAAATGAAAATTGCTGAAGAAAGTGTCTGCTTCCCTGAGCAGAAAGTTTCCTTGTCAGAAACCTAGGAACAGTACACCTCAGCTGTTCTGCTGTAGTTTGGTTTTCTGTTTTGCTGTATTTTTTTTGTTAATTTTAGTCAATATTTCCAGCTCCAGCCCATTACAGTGTTTACTGCTCTTCCTTGTGCCATGTTGACTTTTCTCCCTCTGCCAAAGTGCTTCTTAAACCTCCTCTGAATATATGCTCTTCCTGGTGTTTGATAGCTTTTTATTCCTCTTTCCCCCCTTCTTATTTGAGACGATGCTTTTATTGCTCAACAGATTCCAAGAAGCATTCAGGATAAATCCTCTGTCAAAGACACTTATGTACAGTTGAGCCATATGATATTCTATATGAATCACTGCGGATGTTTCACAAACAAGGTTAGATCAGCCAGATTTTCCAACTACATTACACATAGCTTTTTCAGACATGGTCTACTACCTCTGCGATTAATCCTCCATATTGACACTCACCTCATATTTGGACCATGTCATGTCTGCCCACCAGGGACAGGAGCATGCTGCTGACACTTTCTCCTAATGAGGATAACAATCCTATGACAGAGTAATCCTGGCCAAATTTTATCTGCAGAATGTAAGGGAAAGGCTAATTTTCTAGGGAAAAGCTAGATGGTCTCTCACTATCCCTCAGGGTTTTATTGTCTACAATTTCTTTGGAAGAGACCTCATCTGAAGGAAAAAGAAAATTCTATGGGATGAATGAAGTTTGTTTCACCAACTAAGGACTATTTCATGCCATATTTTATCTTATAATAATGAACATCTCCAAGAGATTGGTGATCAGTCCCTTCCTGCCTGCTTTACTTGACCAGATAGATAGAGAAGCTCAGGGAATATTGAATTGCTCTCTACCTACCCAACACAAGGTGCATCTGCTCCATTAAATCTGGTCCTTCAGGAAAAAGTGAAATGCCAACTGAAGAGCAGCAGCCGGACAGAGAGAGGTCTGCAACTAAAGAAGCAACTAAAACCCCATGGAGAGAAAAATGAAAAACAGCTATGGGGGAAAATGAGCTGAATGAGATGTTTCTGGAAAGAAACTGTGGCACTTCTGAACTGGTATAATGAAGTAGCTGTGATTATAAATAGTGTCCCCAAGTGAAAAAAAAAAAAAAAAAACAACAAAAAAATTACAAAACCCCCCAGCCACTGATGTTCCATATGTTTCCAAACTCACACAATGGATGCTTTACAATGAACTTTTTGTCTGGAACTTGGGCGGGAAAGGGAGGTTCCTCACCCACTTCCTATACTAATGCAATAATATCGCTTAGTCACAGAAAAAGGGAGAGAAAAAAGGAGAGAAAGTCATTAATAATCTGTGGGCAGCTGCTTACTTTCCAATTGGTTGTCCAGGAGGAGTGTGCTCCACTTCAAATCCTGCTTGTCTCAGTACATCAATCACAGTGTTGTTACCCAGGAAGTGACCTAAAATACAGGTAGAAAATAGCACTGTCAATCAAACTGCTCCTCTCACTCACTTGAGTTTCTCCTGTTGGAACAGCAGGTTTGGGAGGCAGGGGTACCAGAAGCCAGACCAGCTTCAAAAGCAAGAAAGGCACGATAAGGAATTTGTTGTCATTCAGACTCAGCTATTTGCCACATAGCCCCACTGCAGCCTTTGGCAATGGCCAGAGGAAGAGGGAACATACAGCCCAACACCTTCTCCTTCCATCTTACTCATCCCTCCCTCCCTCCCCTCACGTGGCCAAGGGACTGGGTGGATAATAGAAAACCTAGATGGCTTACTAGCCTTGTCTTCCACAGTGGCCATTTTTAGTAGGTACATGGATTAAATCGACTTCTAACATGGATATCAGAATGACCCTGTGGTGGCAGGGCTTTGACTTGTGAAATGGAACAATGTACAAAACCAGATGTCCACCCTGACCACCACTGTTCATGGACATCCACTTATGAAGAAGCTCTGAAGCTGCTGTACTACACGTTCAGTGCTTGTCTAACTAAATCCCCAGTGACTGGGGAACTGCCTCACCAACCATTCAGCCACCTGCTCAGCAGGGTTAGGAGGAGCTGGGATGGTAACCTTATCTCTCCCAAAACATGAAGATTTAGTCCTGTAATTCAAGGCTCTTTGTTAGAAGTGTAAAGGTCACATTCCTATTCACAGAAGTAACAAAGAGCCCAATAAGTATTGCAGCATGTACAGGCCTTGAAAGAGTTTACTTAAGAGAGTCCCATATACTTGAGGTCTGAACCAAATCCCACTGGAGTCAATGGAAGCCCTCAAAGGGCTTTGGGTACAGACTCAATAAGGCAGTGTAATCCCTCAAAAGCTTTCAACTTATTGTTAAAGTCCCACATTGTTTTCAGGATGGGTTAGATATTAAAGTAAGAAAGCAAGAAGTCCACTAACAGGTTTATTAAAATCCACATAGCCCAGTAACCTGTCTCCGACTGCAGCCTGGGGTGTTAAAGGTATGTACATATATAATAACTGACACTGAGAAAGGACAGAACAATCCTCCTCCATTATTCCCATTAGCTCCCAGTTCTGCAGGGCTGGGTGACCCCCATTTACACCCAGGTCAGTGCATCTCACTGAGAGCTCTGAATAGGCCAATTCACCACGAATATACTCAAGGCTCTGCCTCCATGCACTTATTGCCCTGTGGCATCTTGCAGCAGGGAGTTCCACAATGTGCTGTGTGTGAGTACTCACTCCTCTGGTTTGCTGCTACTTGGAGAGTGTATGCTTGCCTGAAGCACAGTCAAAGTGTTTGCAGGAGATCTCTGGAACTGCCTGGCTCCACAGCAGAGCCAAATGTTTTGCACTGTAAAAAACAAGGCAGGCAAGATACGCCTGAGTCTCTCCATCCATGCCACTGTGTAAGGAGCTGGTGTAACCATCAGCAGAGTCACCCCCAGGATGCTTCGCCCACGCTGCACAAAGTCACTATGAATTTGAGAGTAATTCAGCCCCCAGGATTTGCTAAGCCTGCATCTCTCTGCTCATGCTGCCAACAAGGGCGCTAACTCACATCAGTTGTTGGAATGATGTAGCTGTACAGCTTTGAGTGCAACTTGCAAGCGCTGGTAAGAGCTTTTAGCCAAAAGATATTTCTTTAAATGATTAAACATACATTTGCAGAGCCCTAGTGTGTTCCAGGATTCCTCCACTTCCTTTTAAGAAAACTCAAAATTTGATTTTCTCCTTACTAGCTTACTTATAACAAAAGCCAAAGCAGCAGAGAACAGTCCCAAAAATGTGTTATACACCCTCAGAGATTCAAGAAATGAGACATTTGTGAATGATTAACTGGATTTGATCATATCCTGGTTTTTTATGCAGTGGCCAAGGCAAACGAAGGTCCCCATTCTGTCACGGGCCAAGTGACACTGAGGAACCTAAGTCAAAGGTATCAGAGATGTTTCTGAGTTGATGGTACAGCACTCTACCTTCCCTGAACCAGAGTCTCAAATGCCAAAAGATTCCTTAATGTAAATAATCGCCCCGAGTCCAGCAAATATTTGACATCATGACAGTACAAAAGAACCCAATTTTAACTCTTTTAAAGCTAGGGGAAAAGTAACTATGCAACAGCTCTGCTTCCTCATCCACAAAGAGGTAGGACTGCCAACAATGTCAGCTCCTCAGCAAAGCCTGCAAGTCCCTTCAAGTGCGGGATGAAGACCAAAAGGTGACACTTCCTGGACTTCTCACTCCTGCCCTCTGTGTGGAGACCTGAAAGATGAAAGCTCCTTGGACTGGTGTGCATGATAGAAAAAAATGTAAGTATGGTGAGATGTGTGTTTCCACAGGGTGGGATGCCCCAAGCTGTTCAATCCTCTGCCATACCCCTTTCTCTTGGGAGCCATACTGCAGCTGTCTGGGAGTTTGTGTAGGATCTGGGCTGCAATTACAGGGAACAGAGAAAGTTCTCACCAAGGTAAAACTCATCCATGTGGTGAATGAATGTCCTCAGGATGTTTTTCAAGACCAGGGACTGAATTTCCATATCACAAATCACCTTATCCTCTACTCCATTTACTCCATCCTCAAGACTTATTCTTTTAATTTTGCCTTTTCTAACTGGAAGGAATACCAGCTTCCACTGAAAAAAACTTCATCAAACTTCAAATCTCTGAATAAATTAAAATCTTCATTACAAATTTCAATGTGAATAGTTATTTCATTTTAGGTCCACAATTCAACACATATACAATATTTTCAATGCCCCAAGAGAAAAGAAATTTAAAAAAATAAAACCAAACAAAACCAAAATCAAAGCTGACTCCCAAATACTTCTCCATTCCACATGTATCAACAGAGCCTGAAGCTTCAGCAACTTCTAGGAAATGGCATGAGCAGATATTTGGAAAGCATTACCTTTAGACTCCTCTTAAAATTTTCCCGTCTGCATTGCCCCACGTACAGCTGGGTAAATCACCACCCATCTCACCATCAGCTTGCCCTGTTAATCCTCTACACCTGATTGCAAGATTTCTATATGAACCAGCTCTGGCTTCTACTTGTCTTCTCTGTCCAGTCAGAATTCACATATTGAGGTTGGTTTTGTATCCAGCTCTTTGTTTTACATCACAGTTTTGCTGCTGTATCCAAATCAGCATCTCCTTACACACTACAAGCAATTTGGAGTCATGGTCTTGTGATGGAAAATCCAAAATTATGCATCAGACCAGCAGCCTTCCCACCCAATACAGACACCTTCCCAACAGTGATCCATGGCAAGGAGCTCCTCAGGATTGAAGATATATGTGGAAGAGGAAGGTTTAAAGAAAAAGGTGGCACTTGAGTGTACCCAGTGCAGGTAGGTAACGTGAAACATGAAAATGCTCTCATGTCACTGCTGTACTTCCAGGGTTAAAGAATTCCTGGAAGAAACGGCTTGCCTCCTGCTGTGAAGTCCATCATAATTATTCTTCCCAGTTTTAAAATCCAGGAAAATTTTCTATGTGAGAAATTTTTTACATAAAATAACTCTACTTAGTCACCCAAAACTTGAGATAAGCATTCACAGGCTAGATATTGACAACATTAGAATACTTTGACACCTTATGGCATGTAATGAAATCAAATTTAACCCATATATTGGAGAAAATTAAACTCAGCATCAGTTAACATCATCAAATCCCTGCCTCTTGCTGCCCATACATGCAAACATAATATGCAATAATTGTCATATTTTTATAACATCAGTGGATTTAATTTTTATTTATAGATATAAAATAAATGAGCTTTATATATACATCCATGTGCGTGTATGTGTGCTTCTGCTAAAATATTTTAAAAATTTCTTTTCCTGGCCTGGAATAAACCTCAAGAAAGTATAACTATTGAAAAGTTAGTGCATCTAGAGACATATAAGACAGATTAGAGAGACAGGGGAATGATCTTGCATTTCCATTACTATTCCCTCTTCAGTCTAAATCTGAATAAACTATTCCTGGAGTATTAACCAAATTTATCTTGACAGCTGATGAAAACTGGATCCAAGAGGTCAGAACATCAACTGCCTTGGGAAATCCATGGAAGTATGGGAAAAGGAGAGAAAGCAGACATAAAAGATTCTCTAGATGGGGACCTCAAGACTGCACTTGGGAAAGGAAATATGCAGAGCAACCAGTACTAACAGTTTAAGATTAAAAAAAACCCAGGTGTGGATGCAGTCCTTCCACCCTCTGAGGATAAGGACACGCTCATGGGATTTGCTTTAGGACAAGACCCAGTGCCAAATGCAGTCATTTTGTAGTTTGAACACAAATACAGGGGAGTGGCCAGTGTGGCTCACTGCACTTAGAGGGGGTTTCTTCATTAAATTTGATGAGGCCAAGATTATTCTCCTTTCACTCATTTATTGGTTTTTTGAGACAGAGGATCTGGAGACACTGGAGGAACACATTAGACAGCACGGTTGCTAACATTAATCAAAGGCCTTCCACCCATGGTTTGCTTTTTTATTTTTAATTAAGAGCTGTTCTTTGGACTACACAAAGCAGATCCATGTAATGTGTTTCCTATCTCCCCAAGGTTTCATTTTTCACTGGAAGAAAGAAAGAATAAACTACTTTGGTTTTTTTTTTACTAAAAGGTGAAAAATAAGTGGTTTCCTTAAAGCACGCCCATGCATACACACACGGCTGAAAAAATGCATTTTCTTCTTTTATCAGTGGAATATCTTTAGGTGAGGAGAAAGACCTTCTCAGCCAGCTCTTAAAAGCCACATAATTTCTAACTGACCACATAAATTAAGCTCTCCTTTACCACTTCAGACATCCTGGTGACCCTCATCAATAGCATGCCTAAGCTCAAGTCTGCATCCCTCAGAACTTAAATGAACTTGAGTGTTTCTGCACAGAAAAATATAACCATGTTTCGACGACAGAAGCAGAAAAAACGTTTTTGAGCAAATGTTATGTACTTTATCTAGGTTTACAGATCTCCTACAAATTACTTTGTCTATTTGTCTCACAATTCTTTGTTCCCGTGGCTTAGAAGGATAAAGGGGTACAAAGGAGCAGGAGATAATTCCCTCACAAAGGACCTCCATTGCCAGAGCCTTTGAAGTTGTGCTAAAAAAGCCTTGCTAGCCCATTAGCTGACACACAGCAGAAATCTGAACTGTTTCCATGCACACTACAAGCCGAGCTATTTTCTGCACAATTAGTCATAAAAAGGGCCAATGTAAACTGTGTCGGGAGGTCTCAATTCTTTACATTCTCCACACAGTGAATCAGACATTATGTATAACGTTTTGTTGCCATTTAGACCTTGGGCCGTTCTGCAATCAGGAGGCGGCAGCCTCTATTCCTCCTTCTCTCCTGGTGATGATTTTCAAGCCTCTTGGCAGCACCACGGTGTTTATGGCAGTGAGGCTTCACAAGAGTCAGTGTAGGCAAAAACTGCAAATGGCTGAAAGCTGCCCGTTCACAGCTGGGGCAAAAACTTACTGGTTCCTTTGCTTGCTGCCTCCAAAACTGCACCTCCATTCCTCTAATTCTGACGATGGTCAAACTGAGTGCTTTGGAAGTTGAATGATGAACTTGTCAAGACGAGGCTGCAATAAGGAGCTACAGCAAACACTTCAGGGAATTAATTTTATCTGAATGTGCTGATTTCTCCACTGTAGCATTCCACTGACCCAGCGGTCCCCGGGTAACAGCAGGAGTTTACTGGAGGGAACCACATGACATCCCACATTACTCTTTCTTGCCATGACAGATGTCCCAGACCTGTGATGAGGAATCAGTTTTGTGGATAAACCCTCCATATTTTTAATTCCCTTTCACTCCTTGGCCAGCATCTTTCTCCACTAATAAATACCATCCTTCAAGAACTGGAGGCTCTTTCATCCTTTCTCATGATGACTCAGGTTTAGACCACTATCACTGTCAGACGATTGCTCCTCTTTCTTCCTAAACCACTTATTTTCTTGAAATCTCACTCTAGTGGTAAGGACTGCCTTGAATCAGTATCTTGAATGCACTTTGACAAGGAGCAAAGGTTGGATTTGTGTACAAATTCTTTGTTTTGCAAGCTGGATCTAGATGCATCTGTAAGATTCCTTCAGCCTGAGTATGCCTCTAATGTAAAATGTCTTATCAAGGAACGACACCATGTAATGGATTAGGTGGGTGACATGCAGCACCTAGGCATGAGTATGATGTTAGAACTGCCTGAATATTTTGATTTTAGATTTTACTGATAACACAAACAAAATCTGTGCTTGTGGGAACCCACAGGGGGAACTTCCTAGAAATGGCTGGAAGGACCAGCGTCCACCCCCCAGTTTACCCCAGTTAGTATGGAACAGTGTGAGCCAGACCATACCATAGCATGAAATGCAGTGTGTGTATCATGAGCATCCCAAATGCAGCCCTACCCATACCTCAGAGAGATCAGATGTAACAAAAGCTTCCCAGAGGCCGGTATTCAAGTTCAAAACAAGAGCTGTCTGTGGGCTTTCTGAAGAGAAAGTGACTTTCAAAGATACAGCACAGGACTGAGAGTGCCCCAGATCAACTCCTGACTAGTAACAGCACAGATATACCAAGGGGAATAGATGCTATGAGAGACAAACTCATGGGCGAGTGAACTGGCACCCCGCATAAACTCGGC
The DNA here is from genome assembly GCF_001604755.1 of Lepidothrix coronata. Classification (NCBI taxonomy): domain Eukaryota; kingdom Metazoa; phylum Chordata; class Aves; order Passeriformes; family Pipridae; genus Lepidothrix; species Lepidothrix coronata. Next base: position 107,633 of record NW_016690192.1, read on the forward strand.
AGCCTCAAAGACCACCCCCACTAGGTCTGTTGATGACACCCAGAGCATTCTTGCCTTAGAGGAGAGCGCTCAGTGCTCATCAAAGCTGGGAGTTCTGCACCCCACCTTTCAGAAGAGTCTGTCACCCCAGGTTGCTGGCTTTTGCTCTTCTACAAGACACGGTTTTGCACTTGGAAATTGCAGCATTATGCAAAGAGCTGTGAAGGAGAGCTGGAGATGTAGGGAATGAGCTTTCTTCCTCCCCTGTTTGGCAGGACTATCCAAGCCCAAAGCATGCCTTAAAAAATACTTTGCACAAGCCACGTGCAATGGTCTTGTAAAGCAGGCTTTCATCATAGCCTTCTTACATCATGCCACCCCTTCTCCAAGGCAGATGGAGAAATCATTTTCCCTCTCATTTGATGTTGTTATTCTACACAGTTGTGAGGAACTGACTCACAGTCACTTTTGGACAGTCATGGGAATCAGAGCAATAACACATAAAAAGCCAAAGCATGCAGCATCTTGAACGTCCAGCAATCCTCCCATGGCTCCCCTTCATTCCTCTCTTGCATGTAATCACCTCTCTCCCCTCTCACCCGTGAGCACTTAGAGAACACGCTCTGGAGAAAGGCCACAACTGTAGCCAGAGGGAGAATGGAGTGACGAGAGGCCAAAAGTTGAGGGGGTTATTCCAGATTGACGCCAGGCTAATAGAGCACAGATTTGTGTTTCCCTGGGGTGTCTCTGAGATCTGCAGTGCAATTCTATACTTGGAACATCTCACTCTAAAGGACAGACAGAGTCCCACAGACTTCTTCTATTTCCTTGCTGCCCCTCAATATAATAAACTACCCCCATGTCTCTCCTTTTCTGCTCTCCCTCTCTGAGCATCCTGCCTGTTGAGGGTATGGAGCTATTCTGGAGGCACTCAAATGTCACACACTTGAGGTCCTTCTCTAGAAGTGGCCTGGAGTGCAATGTACAGAATCCTCAACAGCCTCAGCATGAGATGGGACTGAATTTATCAGTTTAGGACTGGTACCACGCTGGCATAGCTCTCCACTTCCAGACTCAATACAGTGCCTTAATATGAGCTCAGCAACCCAATTCTCTGCTGTCTTCAAAGTCTTTGCACACCTTTCCTTGCAGACTTGCCCTAAACACATGATGAGGAAAACAATAAACTAATATTTATTTTTTTTTAACAAAAAGTTCAATTTTCTTCAAGTCTAAACCAGCTGTTTTACTTAGGTTAAGAAAAACAACACAAGCAAGTGCTGAAGTGAGGTCACCTCCCAGGCATCTCCTCTGACCTCTGTGTCAGACCACTGCAACAACTGAGCTGTGTCAGACCAACTCAACAACAGGGTTCCAAGCTGCTTCAGACATTTTAAAATTAGGTGACTAGTCTCTTTGGTCAGTCTCATTGGAGGAGATGAGCACCTCCACAGAGAAACTCATTCCAACATCTCAAATACCAGGATTGGGAAGAACACAAGCCCTCTGTGCATTTCTCTTTCCATTGGCCATGTCAGCTTAAATAGCTCCTTTAGCCTCAGCATGTATCAGACATGGCATGATGGCCCACTAAGCCACCCTACCACTGCCCAGAAGTTCCTGAACACTGTGCAGAGCCCACCCTTCCTCCCTACCTTCCCTTTTCTACCCCTTCCCCCACCTTTCTTGCCATGCCAGAGTTTGCAAGGGAAGGAGAGCAGTGTTGATCTGTGCTTTGGTTGGTTATGGGATCACTTGGGCTATTTCATATTCTGGCTTTACTTACATCCCATTAGAGGAGTTTTTCCACAGAGAGAAGGTCCAAGTGAGGATGACTCTTTCAATATATACTCTTAAAGAAAACACAGAATCATGTAGGTTGGAAAAGACCTCTAAAATCATTGAATCTGACCAGAAGTAACTCATCAAATATCAAGGATCCAAGTTTAAAGGCAAGAGGGAGATGGATTGATAACTGACAATATCCTATTACCTCAGCCCCTTATGTTTGAGATACAATGAATTCTATCTCTTCCTCACTGTGCTAAGGAAAAGGTCCCTTGGGAGTCAAACAACAAAGCCTCAAGATTTTAAGTGTTTATTTTGTAAAATGTATTTGTTGTATTTGCTGGTATAAGCTGGAACAACTTACCAGGACAAGAAATATGCAGGAGGAAAATGGCATGGGCAAGGGCTAGGATAGAGGTTTGACTTTGTCCTCAGCTTTTACTGTGAATGAAGGCAGGGCTTGCTCAGTCTGAGATACTGCATGGAGGATGGTTATTGGCATTTTTCCCTGTAGCAGAATGCCATGACTACATGGGATTTTCTTTTTTCTTTAGGTTTTTTGTTTGGTTGGTTTTTTTTTAAAGTTCATGCTCCTCACTGAATCATGCTGTTAGAATATACCTTTCTACACAGAGATGTGGCATAAGGCGTGATTGTGTGCCAGAGAATGTGCCTCTGTGTCCCTTATGGGATCCTCTCCAATGGACAGGGTCAATGTACAAAATCTAGGAAACTTCACCCATCCCTAGCACTGCAGCAATAGAGAAGGAGTCTGAGGAAAATCTAGAGAAAACCTGGCTTTTGTAAGAATCTTCTCAGGGTGCTGGAGGCATCTCTGAGACTGGCCCAACCAGCTGGGACCGTCATATCCCCTCAGTGCAGGTGGTCTGGTATGAAATGCACTGGCTCGAAGTACAATTTTGTTTGCCATTTGTCATCAACACCTCAGGCAGTGAGGAAATCAGTGAGGAAACGGTTTCTTTTTAGCCCAGGGTGCCCCACTAGTGTGCTTGCAGCCTTGCTGAAGCAGACAACACGCTCCCATCTGAAGCAAAGTTATCAGCTCTTCCCACATCATCGGCCACGCTGAGGTCGCGACAGCTGGGGCGGGGCAGGTACCGCCGAGCAAAGTGTTTCATATCCCATTGCAAATCCCCCGAGCCATCCCGAACTAGCCTGGAATGCACATGGACCTGCTTGCCAAAGCCGGGCAAGGGTCGGGGTAAGCTTCCATACCTCCCTGCTCCACACTCCTTCTTTGCAAAGAAGGTAACGGTGAACTTGTTACTAAAACACCTCCGTGACTTGGTGGAGTCTGAGCTCAGGGAAGCTTCAGGCCCTGGAAAGCTCCTCAGCCAACAAAACAGCTTTTTGCATGCTGAGTATCTCACTAAGCTTGTGAAGGCACCTCTGAGGCATTGCCCAGCAAAACCAGATGGTGTGAGACCTCAGCTTGCCTTAGGACACAGCCAGTACTGTGAAATGCAGCACCTTTGCTTGCTTTTGGCAAAGTCTTCTGGCAGGTAATAAGGATTGACTTAATGGTTTGTTATAGGAAATAACTAGGGGTCAGGACCCTGGTATATCATTGCTGGCTCAGGGAATCAGAAGTTTAGTGATTTCTAAAGCTGGACTCTTGAGTCTGTCCAATTCCTTTTTGGCCTTATGGATGCATTTGGCTTGCACAATATATTGTGTCCACAATGTAATCAAGCCTGGTGTGAAACAGCACTTTACTGTGTTTATTTTGAACCTGCTTCTTCCAGTTCCTCTAGTTTGCACAAGGACAGCTCTAAACTGAATTAAACAAAACTGTAATCTTGCTCTAGTGTGAGATTAAACCATTCCAGGAAAGTAAGTTGGGGGCAATGTCTGTCAAAATTACTTCAGAAGACCCACAAGACAAGCTGTCATTTTCTGTTTGGAAAGCGGTTTGAAAACCACAAAATCAAAGCTCTAAGTTGACAGGACGCGGATCCTTGCTTGTTCTTTCTGGTTTTAACCTCTCAGTCAATTATTCTACAGACTACACTGCTTTCTTCATCTGTTCCAGGAGCCCCTTTCTGGTGGTTTATTTGGATTGTGGATGTCTCATAAGTGAAAAACGTGTTGATGTCTTAGCACAAAGCATAGTGATTCCTCAGCAAATTGCCAGCCCCCTGGAGTTTATGGACACAGGACAGACTCCTTGCTGGAGTAGAGTACTTTCTAGCCTGCCTCTCAAGCTGGCATAGGAAAACAGAGGTCATTTTACCAGACTTTTTTAAAAAGGAAACTCTCCAAGGAAACCAAAACTGAGCCTCCTTAGTCAGGATCTTTGTAAATATAAAACCTTCACATTGTTAAGGTCATCGATGTTTAACACATTTCTCAGAAAAATCCAGCTGGCCACTGGATGTCACTGTTGTTGAAGAAAAACACCCCAGAAAGTTCACAAATGAGGCAGTGAGTAAGGTGAGGTGAGTCACCCCAACCTGGAAATGGCCTTTTCTTTCAGGTTAACCAGCGCACTGCTGGTGGCATCTGGAGGCAAGGCACCCTCAATGGCACTGAGGTCTCCATCAGCAGCTGAGAGCAAGTCATCTGTGACCCTGAGCCACCTGCGCCCAGGTGTGTGTCCCTTCTTCCTGCTAGACGCCCTCTGGTTTTGCTGAGACATGTGCCCGCTGAGTCCCTGGGCCTGCACGGCACATCCAACCTGGTCTCCACTTTGGACTCAACCCTTTCTCTTCTGCCATACAGCAGAGCACACTGCAGCAGGCACGTTTCCAAGCTTGCCCTTGATCATGGATTAAAAGCAATTATATGTAGTGTTGCTCTGTGGTTTTAGCTGGCGCTGCTGAAAAGGCAGCTGAGCGTAGCTGCATGACTTTCAAGGTCTGAGATAATATCTCCATCAAAACCAGCTTTGTGCTACGTAGATCATTTGCCACCTCAGAAATTACACCAGGCATCTCCAAACCCACTCAACCACACAGAGGAAATCTGCCCTAAATGACTGCCTTATATCAGCCAGGGATTCCTTTGCACCATCATGGTGAGCCTCACCAGTGCAGGCAAGGGGCTTTTTCAAGGAGTGATTTGAGGCTGTAGGCTGAGGCCCTTCCCTCAGAGGGAAAGCAGGAGAAACAAACCTCAGGAGTCCACAAAACCCTCTCAGATTGAGGTCACCAGGTGCGGATGCTGCTGTGGCATTTTGGGAGGTGCAAATTGGGACTTGCTTCCCACCTTACGCTCCAAGCTCAAGGCTTTCTGCTTGATTCATGCCTGCTCTGACACTGGGAAAGCAAACCCTCCAAACAAGGCATATCAAACCAACAAACCCTTGCCCCTGGGGAGAAAGGCAAGGCAGGAACACACTACAGACATTTGTTAAGCTACTTAATATGGTGTTGCAAGACCCTGAGATACATGTGGTGGGGGAAGAGATCTAGAGTACCTACATCTGGAGATCTGTTTCCTTTAAAATGCAAAGCATGCCCAAGACTGTGGAATAATAGAAATCTGGGCTAGAAAACACCCATTTTAGTCTATCTAAATGTCATAAATCAGGATCAACTCTGCCTGGGCATGATCAGCTTTGATCTTAAGGATGTCTGTATAAATTAGAAAAAGGATCTCCATAGGACACTTTGCAGTATTTTTAAAGCATTAGGAGGTTCATTGGCTGTGTCTTTATTAATTTCTCTTTCTTTAGAAGCAAAACAGAAGAAAGAAATGCTTTGAGAAGGACAGACAGTGGTAGAAGGAGAGGGGGTTTCTAGCCAGCAATGGCAAATGCTCTACTAGAAGGGTCAGTAAATCTTATCTGTCAAAGAGACCATCTATGTAGAGGGAAAAGAACAGAAAATAGTCCTGCAGTATTTAGAGATTCTCAGCTGTAAAGGTGCTGTATGAACACAAAAAGTGGTCACTCCCAAGCCGCCACCGCTCCTGGACACTGCCTGTCACAAATCAACAGCTTTGTCCTGCAAAAACTTCCATGTGTAAGTTACTTCAGGCATGCAAACAGTTGTACCAAGCCTCCACATCCCCACACACAAAGGAAATCTTACTTACATATGTAAAATTTAATTGATCAAGAGTCTTGGAAAGCTGTGTTCCTCAAGTACTAATACGTAAATGCCATGCCTACAGAGAAGTTCTTCTTATTACACATTTATTCCCAACTAGACTATCAAATGTGTATCTACATTCCACTTATTACTAGTTATTTTTGTGTGTTTCACCCACGCAGACCTACTCACAGCCATGTGGCCAAACATCCTGACCAATTTAAATTTAGGGGTTTTTTTCCTTATAAATACACAGAATTTCTATATACATCCATGTTTTGAGCAAGCAGAAATATTTGATTTGAATCTCCACTGCAGTACTCTGGTTTTACACTGGTATAAACAGTAGTGGTTTCCACTGTTATCTCCAGCTGCCCAGCTGTTAACACTGGGGAAAAGGAGCAACAATGAAGGCAAGCACAATTTATCTAAACATCTCTCTCATAATATTGGCCCAGGAAGCAGACTTCTAGTGAAACCAAAAAGAGGGAGATTCAATGATCCTGTTAAGTTTTCCATGACACAGCTGTCCACTCTGACACATGGCCACATTCAAAAGCTGAGTAAGTTATTATGGAAGTTCCGAAACCTCAAAATATACACAACAGATTTTGAAAAACATTGTGGTTGTGTGGGTTCGAGCAGGCTTGAGGAATATGTTAAAATCCAAGCAAACAATCTACGCCTTCACCCCTTTCTGTTAACACATGAGTGTGCGAGCACATCACCAAGCTTGCACGGCAATTTGTATCTCTGTTATTCACAGCCTTCATTAAAGAATAACAGCCCCTGTTTGAGTATCACGAGATAAAATTGTTCTCACATGTGGACCAAACAGACACACCAAGGCTGCACCCTTATGGTTTCTGAGTGACAAGCTTAATAAGATTACCCTTGATCTTTCTCTTAATAAAGCTGGATGACATTCAAGCAAAGCCTGAGTTTTGTTTTAATGGTACATTAAGGGAACCCAGAGTTTGGCACAGCTGGAGGCCTGAACCATCGAAGAAAACTTGGCACTGCCAGCATTCCCTTACGATCTCAGACCTCACATAATGAATATTTATATCTATATATACAGACATGCACTATATTAAATACCTATCATTAACTGGTCAAGGTCAATGCTCTGGGTAACAGAGCTGAATGTAATACCAAGAATGATGATGGTTCTTTTTTTTTTTCTTTCCTTGTGTTATGAATCACACAAATTAAGCAACCCACAGTTTATAGAGCCTGCAACATGATGGACTGCTTTTAAACCACACATACCAAGGGGAAGGAGAACAAGTCCAAGAAATTACAAAAGCAAAAGAGAAGTGTCATCACCTTACTGTTTAAACCTGAATGCAGCAGAACACAGAGACTCCTGCTTAACTTTAATAACACCAGCAGCCCCAGCCGGCTCCAGGGAAGCAGTCATTTGCTTGAGATAAGTCAGGGCTCGTGTGTTTTGAAGCATTATGGGTTAGAAGCTAAATAGTGTTAGCTGAGTCACACTGATTTAAACCATCATTGCAACTGGCCCAAAGATTACAAAAGACAGATCACAAAGAAATCACTTAGAGGAACAGAGGAGATATAATACTGAATTTTTATTTGGAGAGAAAAAAAAAAAAAAGAAAAAGAAAAATAATCCCTCCCCAGCTAAGACTTTACTTTTGGAAAAGAAAGTTTCCTTAAGGACAAACTGAACAGTCCCATCTTCTCTTTCTCTCATCTCTGTCGACTGTGCCCTCAGACTGTCTGTGTATAAGTATCAGCCCTACAGAAAAGTCAATGGGTCACAAGACTAAACAGGGAGTTCATGATGGAGCTGGCATCTGGATACACATGGGATGGGGATGGCTCAGACTGTGTAATTTATCTGCCAAAAAATTCATTTTTGTGATAGCCAAAATAGTTCCCAAATTACATTAACTGAGGAATACTGATGAGGAATTTAAGAGTACTGAAACACTGTCTTTTGCTGTTTCCAAAACAAAACAAAAGTTTTAAAAAATCACGGTTTCATTTCAAAGCATTCAGCAATAATTTACTGAAATGGAATACGCGTACACTTAATTTCAAAAAGAACACAAACATGGACATTAAATTAAACATTTTGCACAGGCTGAATTTTCCTCCAGGCTTTTGTTTTGGTGAGAAAATGAAAACGTTTTTGTTCGGCATTGACCCAATATAACTTTTCCTTCAATCATCTGGTTCAGCCGACAAAACAAGACATAAATCATTTCCACTGCTCTAGACTGAGTCCAGGTCTCTGTTAATGTGGATGAATTCCGGATCCTCAGCCTCTCTCTTTTTCTTAAGATCTATGTGCAGTACCTTAAAGCCTTTCCTGGCTCTTAAGGACATATCCACGGACAAGAGGTTCACGCTTAAGTTCAACTCCGTGTCTGACCCTGGAGAAGTGGGCCAGGATGGGTGCCTGGCAGAGCCAAAATATCTCTTTACAGAGTCCCATCTCCTTCCCTAAAAGTCAGTAATGAGATTCCCATTGAATTCAAGGGAGCTGATGAGACATTTACATTATGGAAAAATACATGAGAAAACTGTGCTTCCTTCAGTCTTCAACCCAAAGCACTCAAACTCACTTCTGGCACTATGTACCTCTTCCAGGTGGTTTGAAGACAACAGAGCTCCAGAGCACTGAGCAGACGAAATTAGAGGCGAGCAGAATTTGAACAGGAGACAAGATCCTCTTGCCTAAAGAGAAGTCCATGTTAAGTAAGTAAAAGCACGAAGAGAATATGCCTTCTTGCAGGAATTCAGCCCATAATTATCTAATTCAGTAATTATCTTCACTAGATGAAACTGAGATAATCCTTGACTGAAACAAGAAATTCACGTCTGGCCTTATTGGAATTGTTGTGTCCAAACCCTGCAGTATTTTCATTCAACCAAATTCCACCTATAAAGCTCTCACACTATATTTTGGCTGACTATTCTGGGCTATTATATAAACCCTTTGGCACTGGTCTATCCCAGATTTCTCCCAACCTCCACACTTTTTCTCACAGCCAAATTTCTGCAGGAAACAAAACACTTTTCATTGAGGCCAATTAGCTCAAGAACGTTGAAAGAAAAAAAAAATCAAAAGGCTTTGGGTCAGTGACAAGAGCAATAGAGAGGCCAAGAAAATGAAAGGGACTTGTTCTGAAAATGTTTTTTACTATGTCAGAGCCAATTCCCAATGGAGTGAAACAAGAAAAACATTCCTAGAGACATTTGAGATCTGTCATGAATTCCCAAGGCACATTAAGAAGTCTCACTTTTCCCTCAGTCTCTCATTCTTTTCTGAGGCACATCGTGGGGCTCCAGAAAGTAGATGATGAGTCAGGAGATCTGTACAGTGGTCCCAGACATTCAAAGGCACAATGAACCAAGGGCTGGGGAATCCTACAGTAACATTCCAAAGTTTCTCTTGTATTTTTTTTTTTTTTAACAACAGTAATCAAAATTCTGTTTGATAGGGGTTTTTTTTGTGGATGAGATATTGGGACTCCTTCTCTCAAGCAACACTCACTTGGTTTCCTTGCAAAGTAACTCTTCTGTGCCCCTGCTGCTCCATCTTTAAAAGAAGCGTAATCCACTTTCCTCCCAGGAGGAAATATTTGTCCCATTACATGCCTGTATATTGATAAAACTAATGACAAATGAACTTTGGAATGAACTTCAGGATACCATGACTGCTGCCTTTCCCACCATTACCACAATCCTCATCACTGACTCCACATCCAGGATGAGGAGCCTCAGCAGAGCAGCAGACACCTCTTTTTTCCACGCTTGTAGACATCAGACTCACAGATCTGTCAGTATTAGAACCAAAGCTCACCTTTCAAGTTGTTTGAAGTATGAATTCAAAGGATTATTAAATATCAGTCTTAAAGGGGCTAAGGATTCTTTTGGGGGAAAAAAACCCATCCAAGTTTTCCAGCTGAGCTTTATTTAATGATAGACTTTGCACTTCCAAATCTGTTTAGAAAATAAATGCCACATGGCATCATAATATACTGAGCAAGTGATAGTCAGGCTCCCGGCAAATAATTCATAATGACATCTTTTGGGTTCGTTTTTATGACACTCTTTGTAGGACAATGCCACGAGTTGGTCTTGAGTATTTCACCATGAGAACAAAATATTCCTCCTGACATCTAGCTCTGTGTTCATGGGTTCATTTTTTCTGATGATTAATTCTGAGTTCATGTAGAGTGTGTTCAAGATTACACGGATTCATATTCAGTTGACCATATCTGAGAGGATTATTTTAGTGTGCCCCAGTTTATGGCCCATGAAACATGATCCCTCTTGTCTCTCCGTTTCTCTTACTCTGCCAGCAGTATTTTTCTAACAACCAGTACTTGGAATTCATATTATCAGCATAACAGCAGAAAACAGCTATTTTTCTCTATGAAAACCAGCTCTCAATCAGTGCCTTATATTTGCTCTCCTCTCAGTGCCAACAGCCAAGCGGAACACATCAAAATATCAAAATTTTGAGGGGAAATGCCCTTTAGAATAAACCTACATTTCAGGTCTGCCACAGTCTTGATCATTTTTGGTGCATTTAGCACATATTACTGCTGTCACCAGTGATACCAACCAGAACATGACGAAGCATAGTGGAAACATCCTGATGCCACCCTAAGGCATTGCTTGTGTCTCTCTGAAAAGCTGTGACCCACACTGACTACACTGGAAGATGTTTCCATCTCTACCCAAGAGCCTGGTGCCAGCAGTGCAGTGCTGATCCTGCCACACAGCAGGCAGATGCGCTGCCTAATAATTTTGGCAACGTCTGACCATCTTTCCTATCATGGTATCATTATCTTGAGCTGACTGCCAGCTGGCCTTAATAGTGCTTGATACACAAAACACAGAGGAGCTTTCAACTGACAACACCCTGTAAATTATACATCCCACTATTATTTCATGTGCAGCCCCCAAAGATCTCAAAACAGTTTAAGGACAGAAATCAGGTCCAATGCTGTGACCCTTACTTAACAAGTGTGAGCTAATTAGAAAGCTGTCCCACTGAAATAAGCAGAGTTCCTCAAAAAAAGTCTGGTTAATGCGCAGCTGCACAATTTAAAAAATAAAAATAAAAAAATTACTTTGTTTCTCAAAGCCACAGCCCAACTGTATCTCCTGGTGCTGTACTGAAGTGAAACATGGAGCATTCCTATTCAAGAAAACCCCATTCCTGGTCGATAACACAGTTAGTTTGGAACTGACAAATAATCGTTTTACCAGATCTTCAGGCAACCCACAACATACTTATGTTTTGGTAAGCAGACAAAGTTCCCACAACTCAACAGCTGAACCAGAACTTCTGCTGCACACAACCTCGCCTGAACCAACAGGCCATGCAAATTGCTCGTCAGAAAGAGCAGAATTTGAACTAAACCCTTAGAAGCAAAATCCCTACAGCAATGAGCTGTTTAAAGCTACTGTTTTTCAGTATCATTTCTACTGTGACCAGAGCTGCTGGGATTTTCCTTTGGTACTGTCAAGCATCCCTTCCATCACGTGTCACTGCGACTGCTCGCAGAAAGCAGAGGTTATATACACCGTTTTGTTTGAACAGAGAGGGCCTTTCACAGCCCCTCGGCAATTTTATTTTTCTTTGACTGATGCTGTCAACACGTTATCTGAAGTCCACCTCGGAGCGCAAGGGCTCGGTGAGAGTGTTTGCATTGCACTTGTGCGTTACGCTACACCCATGCTCGGGCACCCTCTGCCCCATCACTCACCGATCCCACTTTCTGATCACTTGACTGCCATTTGGACGAAGCCCAACTCCAGCCCTCACAGAACACAGTCAAAGAAGGAAAGATAGGGGAGTTGTTTCACTTCAGTTTTCAGCTGAAAGTCAACGAGTTGTGTTTATTGCTCCTTTTTTTGAAAAAAAGAGCTTTTCTGTAAATACTATGCTTATGGGAAAGATCAGATGCCACATTTTTTTTCACTGTTTTTGGGGAACTGCAATATGTTCTCTGCTGCATGCTTCTTTTGCAGATGAAGACAGGAGTGAGACTATCAGTAATTAATAAATACAATAAATCCATTTTCTTTACCAAAAGATCCTGAGTACAGTAGAGCTGTGCAGTGGCAAACTAAGCTTCCTTTTCATTCTTGTCTCTGCACATTATTACTGTAGTTGATATATTCATGGAATCGCTTAGCTGATCACAGAAAAGACAGCACACCTTAACATTGATTAGCTGACAGTCTATGACAATGAGCAGCAAGGAGTACTCTGTGCATCTGGAATTGCAGTGGAAATGCATCTCATCCAACACTCCAGGAAAGAATTTGGCCAGGATATCAGAGCAAAGAGTCTCTTTGCTAAGTGTGCTACTGGACCGTTAGTCACAGCAACCCCTGGCCAAGGCTTGTGAGTCACCACAGAAGAGAGGAAGGACCTCACCGTCCCCTGACAGCACGTGGGGGAACAGCCAGGGCTGATGCACGAGGCAGAGAATTCCTCCTGAGCTGCCAAGAGCTCCCCCAGCACCTGGTTTTCTCTGCCATGGCTTGTTTCCATCTGTGGCTTGTGCCAACTGAGAACAGCTAGCGAACAGCACCAAAGAGCACTTGCCAGTCCGTGGCACTAGAATGGCAGAAGTGAGACATAAGGACATTGCCACAACAGGGCACTTTGCTTTCCACTGTCAAGCTCCTTTTCCGTAACACTGCTTTGCTTTATTCAGCATCCAGTACCTGGGTCCTGAAAACTCATAACATTAACAATTTCACATCCACACAAATGCAGATGTACTATACACACAGATACACAAGTATGTATATATTTTCCTAGAGAGGAAATATGATATTTTAGCTTTATAAGATGAACAAGGAGAATAGAGAACCAAGAATTCTGGGCTATTGCCCAAACCACACAGCTTTGAAATCAGCGGTGCATTGAAAAAAACTCCACACAACAAAAAAACCCCTACGCTTCCTTCCAAGAAAAGTGTCTAAGTTTTCCAATCTGTTTACGACTGATGTCTACCCACAAGAGACTAAATTCTGGGCTGGATGAGACTGGAGTAGCATACAATATCAAAAACCTCTCCTTCCTGAGCTGGGGAACAATACCATAAGTGTCTGTACATGGAGGCAGACCTGATGTTGCAGAACTTTTCCCCCAAACTGTTATATCTGCTTTTAATTTCCAATGAATCAGCAAACACATCTGTAGGCTACTACTCTTCCAGACCAATGCTCTTTGTTTTTTTATTCTCAGAACTCATCTCTCTTTTCCCAACACCTGCTCACTGCTCCCTCTGAAATATAGTTCAGAAGTATTCAAGTACTCAGAAGCATTCAAATTTCTTTCTCTAAGAAGAGTCATTTCTTAGCTCTGATTTTAATTAAATTGTATTATAAATTAACTTAACAAAATAGTAATTAAGGTAACTTGACTCTCCAACAGAGAAAGACAAAATCTACAGTGATCTCCGAAGGCTGAAGGTAGGTGAGGAATGGGATACAGTTCTGCATAGAAACAATATCCAGATGATGCAAGTACAACTGCAATATATCTCTAACTGCCCCAATCTTTCTTAAGCAGTATCTAACTCTAAGAGTCTCTACTAGTAGTAGTGTAATTTATCTGGAAAGCTCAGTTACTGTCTACCACAACGGAAACAACCCTTGGTATCAGCTAGATCTCTGCTCAGCTTTGAGCCAAGGAATCACTTTTGTGAATCCTCCCTAAGTCCCAGATCTGGTGAGGTATTGAAAATGGACCTAAATTGCAAACACTATCACTTCCCACTTCCAGACTGAAGGCACCAACCCAGAGGCCAGGTTTGGAAAAAGCCTGGTCTCTACCCCAGGAGCTCTGAGGGAACATCATCTACTCCTCACATCCCACTGCTGTTTTTCACCTTAACAATAAAGGCACCAGGGACTTGTTCTTCCTCTGTGGTAACATAAAGCCAACACTGCAGGTGTGCTGGGGTGTCAGGGCAGAGGCCAACTCCTGCTAATGGCTTGTTCTTTCACCTGTGCTTGACTGATGATGCTACTTCAAACACTTCTTGGGTCAGGATGCGAGGCTGTGTCTGAACGAGGAGATGAACTGACCTTTACCTGCCAGTTGTTGCTGGGTTGGTTGCCCAAGACCTTGCAGCCTCTAGGTGAGAGGTAGGACTTGCTGGTGAGAGGTCTCCATGGGAGGACATCAGTACTACAAAGCTCCCTGCCACCCTCCTTAATGCAGTCTCCAAACATCAGTGTGGCATTCGTGGGAGTTTTTTTTTTACAGCAGAGGAGTGAATTGAACCATCCTTATTTACCTAGAGCATAAAGAAGCTAAAAACTTGGCCCAGGACCAACAGGTGGCCAGTATCAGAGCAGGAATATGAACACAGCTCTCCTGAGATTGATGGTGATGTTTGGAGCTCTCAGAGCATGCTTTGCACACTCAGATGTAGCACGGCCTGATAACATTTCCCTACTTATGTCTGACCATTTCCCTACTTATGCTGGGGCCTTTCATCTACAAGACTTCACAGCTCTCGCTGTCCTGTGTTTAACCTTGAGCTAAGCAGATAATTTATGACCACACCAATTCCAAAAAAGAAAAGGAAAAGCTGCAGTACTATTTTTGAAGTGAAAATGTCTGGCAAGACATCCTGCTCTCTCTCCACAAGTACTTTATGGCAAAGCCTGAAATGGCTTCCCGGGATGTAGTATATCTGGCACGAATCCCTGCCAGGCAAAATCTTGTCTTGTTTAATTAGCTCTCACAAATTTTCACCATCCAGCTTTCTCACTGAGGTCTGAACCACAGCCCCTGCTGTCCAGACACCATGGGGAGCGAGACACCACGTCCAAGGCCACTGCTGGTGGCCCGGCTGTGAAAACGCCTGATGGAAACTCATCTCATTAAACTTTTGAAAGATGGATGCTCTGGCACTGGAGCAGCTCCGAGCTCTCAGCTGGAGTTTCTGCTGGCCTCCAACTCTCTCTTTGTAATATTTTAGGTTTTGCCTGCTGGAAAATGACTTGCAAGAATGTTCTCAAGTGCCAGTGTTTGGAACCAGAGCTGTTTCCAGCATTCCCAAATCCTGGGATGCTCAGAGCTGATGTGCTGACTCAGATCACTCGAGACAAGCAAGTTAGTGAAAAGTTCAATCCGGCAGTAATGAGATCTGGTGGAATTAGACCTCTGTATGATTTATTCAGTGTTTTGTAATCAATGTAGGGTGTTAATGTCAACCATTTGCTCCCAAACCTCTGCCTGGAAAAGAGCAAGGCCAGTCAAAGCATATGGCTCCAAACGTTCCAATGTCAGCCTCTTTTCTTTGTGGAATGAGTGGTTCCAGATATCTGCAGAAGTGCCTGGAAGTTTAATCCTATCCTCTCAATTAGCATTTCTTATTTGTATCGATTATTAATCCGGTCAGCCACATGATGCTTCCCAGCTCCCTGCTAGAGAGACCGAAAATTTTAATGGAGCATATCAACAAAACTTAACCCAGCAGGTGTTGAGAGAAAAGCTATGATTGAGAAATATGGACACTTTGTGAAAAATTCACGCAGTGCACAGGCTTTTGAAGATTCACTGACAGTAAATGATGGCATTTGGTGGATCCAAATTACGGCAAATCATCAGGGTATCCCAGCTCCCCACTCCTCAGATGCCTTCTGTACACCACAGAGTTTTCACCAATAATTCCTGGAAAACATGCTCTTGTCTCCTGAGCTCTGTGGTCTCCATTACATAGCTTTTTCAATGCCCAATCTGTCATGTTTATAACCCAGAGAGAATATATGATGGAGTAAGAAAGCTTATGGCTGTGGTCAACTGGAAAGCCCTCTGGCACACAGCAAAATATCAGAGGAGTAACAGAGCACCAGGGCTTGCTGCAAGCATACAAGGACCTGGATGTGTCTGTGGATCAGGGATTTTAGACTTTGCTTTGTTTCCTGCAATTCAACTGGAACAAGGGCTCTTCAAAAGACATCTTCTTTCTCTGCAGTTTTCACAGGAAGGCAAAGTTAATGCTGAACTACAATCCCTCTAACTACTCAACAGGCTTGTCTTCTCCATCAAGGCAAAGATTTGGGGCTTCTGAGGTGATTTGTCTTATTTCCTTAACTGAATCCTACATGTCATGCTCCGGTGTTT
>NW_016690192.1:125871-136155 GCF_001604755.1 Lepidothrix coronata
ATGTGTAGATGTGGCACTTGGGGACATGGTTTAGTAGTGCGCTTAGCCATGCTGGATTAACAGCTGTACTTGATGATCTCAAAGGTCTTTTCCAACCTAAACAATCCTACAATTCTATGATTCATTCAGGAATAGGGAAAGCACCGACGGAAGCACGAAAGACATAGAGGTGGGAGGACTGGAGAGATACTGAAAAGGTCACCCTTCAGCTCAAAATCACAGGTCCAAATCTGGCCTTATACAGAGCAATACAGAATTCATTAGTCATTGCTGTAGTTGTGACTGCCTTAGGGAAAAGGCCTTGAATAATTTCTGATGGAGAAACATCTGCAGAGCAGTTGTGCAAGAAAGGTAGCTACAGTGTGCATGGTTCCCAGGTACACACAGGGTTTCAGTGATTGCCAGTCCCCTTGAGTATATCAAATGCATGAAAAGAAGAGCAAAGATAACATGTGCCTGGGTTGTGCAAACCCTTTCCTCAGTACCAGACCAGCACTGTGTAAAAATGGCCACGATCAGTCCTGCTCTTTCCACAGAGAAGCCAAGCATGGTTGCTACCATTGACCTAGGAAGTGTGAATGAGCCGTTTGTTTGGAGAGAGATGAAAGGAAGCGTGCAAATGAAGCTTGTCTCCATCACCACGACAGATTTACTTCTTCAAGTGGCCTCAAGTAGCCTTGGAAAGGAAATCTGGAATGTTGTAACATTCATAAATATTTGACTGTTCTGTCTTACCTTGAAAACAGGCAGAAACTCTATCCTAAAGAAAGCACTCCCAGATTGAACAGTCATTTTGTTAAGCAGGCCATGACCTGGGGAACTAGGTATTGGTGACATTTAATCTGTATCTATATCTATGCACATGTACAAACACACACAATAAAATACAGTGGTTGTCCCAAGGAAGGCCTGGCAAGCATTTGAAAACAAAACTAAATCTGAGCTTGGCTACTTAGATTTACAAATGAAGTCTTGTAAGGTTGAGAAGCAAATCAGAAATATTTTAAACATGTTAGAGGTGATAAATCATTACTTCTCCTTTTTTTTAGTTACCCTCAGAAATCTAGAATATTTTATTATTTTCAGTAGAGTACAATATCCCGTGCCTTAGGTGTCTCCTATCTGATCTAACACCAATCAGTTATGGCAAACTCCCACCTTTCATTCAGACTTCCCACCTAGTCTCCACAGCTGAATTTGAGAAGAAACAAACAAAAAGTGCTTGTGGAGAGGGACAGTGAATGGGTATTTTAAGACGCACCATGTAACGTGATCTGCAATTTAAAATTTGCACCACTGCACAGATCCAACACAAAACCCTTCTGCTTCTGTTGAGATGGAGTAATTTGGTACCTGTGGTGCTGCTGGCAGCTACAGAAAAGGAGAAAAAAAATAAATAAAAATAAATAAACTCAAGGAGTTTCCTTCTTGAGATGCTAAAGAATCTGTACACACTCACCCAATATGAAACTCCCTACTTTCAGTGGGTATGAACTATTTAAAACTGTCACAGTTTAGCTGCTCAGCTAATGAAAGATGCTGATTCTTTAACTGAAAAACATGTAATTTGGACCCACAGGAAATTTCCCCTACCAGCTGGTTTCGAATGCTGTGGTACTCTCTCCTCTGGGTATAATTAGACTGCAGTAACCTAAACAACCCTTCCACTCCCATCATTTTAATGTCCCCCAAGATGGTAAACAGCATTAAGGCCTCATTCCTGTAGCCTCTAGGTCAAGAAATATGTATGATTATATGTATATCTTAAATACTTTTCTTCGTTACCACAGATTAAGAAACAATTATTTCACTGAAGTGAATTGTAAAATCTGACACACTCTGCCTTAAGTCTTTCAAAATCATATCAACACAGGATCTACATCTTATTCAGCATGGTATGTCACCAAGTTCAATGGAGCCAGGAACTAATTCAGCCTTCATTTCAACCAATAAGAATAATAAAGACAAATGACAAAAAGAAAAAGCATTTGCCATTTGCAATTGCTTCTTTTATGAAAAAATATACTGTGCATTGACTACCTCGACAGATGTGCACAGCTACTGATTCTTCTTTTTCTAGTTCACAAACTATTTCAGTAAATAAATTTAAAGAGAAAAAAAAGAGAAAAACAAAAAAAAAAGGAAACGAAGAGAAACACTGGTTTTGCTAGTCCAGGGCAAATGTTTTAAAATGTATTTTCAAAATTATTTTTGAGCAGCCAAATCTTAAATATTTTGTTCTTGGGTTTCTATAATCTTTTGTAAGATATTCTTTTGTAAAATAATAAAATTCAAAGTCCCTCATCATAGCATATCTTTGGGTTTTCTGAGATACAGAAAACACTGGAGAAGGAATATGCTTTCATGAATTCTTTCCAACCTCGACCCAAGTTACTATGTAGTTGTCACTGCAAAACAAGATTCTTAGGCAAGAGAACTAGTTCTACTTTTAGTATAAGTATGTTGATTGAGTAGCACTGGGATTGAATCTGGTTACTTTTAGGAATTTTCTCCAGAATAAAGGGAAAAAATAAGTTACCTAAAAAACCAACATCGTGCATCAAGAATAAAACATAATGAGCACCTTAAATCTGTAACTGATGGGAATCATTTAAAGACACTATGGAACAAACCCCCCAACATATTGAAAATTGGACAAGTACACAATTACATTAGGAACTTCAAGAGGGTCCCCTGAAAATTTTAGGATTATGTTTTGCTGTTCTGTAGAAAAGCTTTGTTATTGCTTTCCATTTGAGAGAAAAGCAGCAAAGCTCTTCAGACAGTTTTAAAAAGGAGCAAATTTGCAAAGCAGCAGTAAAAGTAGAAAACAAGAACTCTTTCTTGTGGAGTTTTTTTTTTTTTTTTTGAGAGTGAGATGACTGACAAGGTCAAAATATATGAATGTGGGAAGATGCAAATTTTACAACTGGTTTTGCATGGACATGTATTTTGCACAAAAAATTCATATATGGGCATAGACACCCATATTTTATATACATGTATGTACACACCCACAATTTATAGAAAGGGTCAAGCAATGTGAAGACTGTATCTTTGAATTTTAACAGCTATTTTTCAGGTATTTTCCTTTGCTAAAGTTTCACTAATAAAAGAGAAAACCAACTCCTATTTTCTGTTATTTCTGAGATACATAGGCATCAAAGGCAGGGGAGGAGATTGAAGAAGAGGTGGAAAAGCTTCAGATGAAGATTAGAGAATACTATATAGACTTCGTGATCTGAGCAGGAAAACCTTTAAAAATGGGTTATGCTTTAGGTGGAAGAGGCCCTTTAAATTAGCAAATCCAGTTTTATACCATAAAGACATTGCTTTATAAAGTATTTTTCATAATTAAGGTGACATCCACTTGATTTTGCCCAGAGCTTCTCCCAGAGGCATCTGTTTTTACCCCTGAGCCAACTAATACTGAAAGAGTATCCGGTCTGTCTTCATTCCTGGCCAATCTACATCCCTTGTTTCTTCTGGCTTTCAGGTAAATATTCTGCTCTCTTCAGCATCCTCTCATTTGCAGCAAAGATATTCCCTGCCTGTCTTCTTTGCTTGAGGAGAACTTTAAAATTAGTGTTCTTCTAGGTCTTCAGTTTGCTATCCATCAGAACATGCTCATGGATTAAGTGTTTGAACCCTTCACAAACGCTGGACATGCAGCACAGGCTGCACGTGTGCAGGGCTTCAGAGATAGAGTGTGTCTTCTCCAGGAAGCTGAAAAAGTTATTCTGAGAAACAGTGAAGACAGACAAAGACAGAAGTTTGCTCTTCTGCATTTCCAACCTCAGCAGCATCTATAAACAACTCTGCTCGGAGGAGCTGGGATGGAGTACTCTGTCCTTCTTCCACTGCTCCAGCTAGGCTTCCAGCCCATCATGGAGATGATGGATGATACCTGGACTGTTGTTTCTTACTAGCTATAGGGGAACACAAGATTTATGAATAATGCTATTGATGGGACATACAGTAAATTTCACATGGGATTACAGAAAGTTGGTTCATTAACTAGATTTAGAGAGAGGCAGAACCAAAATGATTAATCAATGGATGACAAGGAAATCACATTTAGCCCAAGAAACATGTACATATCCTGAAGGCATATGTTCACTCGCTTAAGTAATTTTGCTAAACACTCAAAAAATTTAATTGAACAAGTGAGAGATTCTGCAATAAATTAGGAACAGACTCAGAAATGAAGATTAAATCCGGACCTGAGAAAAGGAAATTAATTTAAGTTTCATTTTTCTTCTGCTGTTAAAGTACTTGATATTGCAAATCCTCTTTTTTTTTTTCCTTTTTTTTTTCCCCCCCAGTGCCACCTACAGCATTATAGAGTGCTCAGAATAAAGGGGAAACAAAGAGAACAATTCAAGTTTAAGTCAGTTTTTGTATCACTTTAGTTAACTTTGGTTGAAAGAGCTAGTTTGGAATAGATCCTCGAAGAAGAACGGGATATGCAATAGACTACTTACAGAGCAGAGGAGATCCTTAGGAAAGGAGTAAGATCATCTGTGGTAGTCAATATGGCATTAGAGAAAACAGTCATGTCAAAAAAAATAATTCTTTTCTTTCTGAGATAATTCAGCAGTAATTGGTAAAATGGTTATTTACAGCAGCAAGCCAAAGGAGATTAAGTTTCTGCTTACAGAACTAAAAATACGTAATATTAATAGAAAACACCTCAAACAGTCTGAAAACTGACTACACCGAAAGATGTCAAAAAGTAGCTGTAAAAATGGAGAACCATCTGCGATGGGAACTTTTCTAGCACAAAATTTATAGGGATTGGTAACGAGCCCAACATTAGTCAACATTTTCATCCATGATTTGGAAATTATTCTCGAAGCGCTGCCAATAAAATCCACATGCACGAGACAGACTGTCAGCCTGGTGAATTATGAAGACATGAAGCCCTCTGAACAGATTTGCCTTTTGGAACAAGGCAGGCAGGAACACACCAACACCCAGAGAGACTTTTGCAGATGGGAGATACAGGCGAGACCTCTCGGAAGATGAACCTGGATGCTCAGTGCTGGCCACAGATCCCTCCTCTCAGCACACTGCTCACCTGGGCTGCATGTACAAAATACCCGCTTTGGTATCTGAGTGAGACTAAACTGTGACCATCGTGCACAGCTCCAGCGATCTGCCTTCAAAAGAAACATCCCCAGGAGCAGCATAACTCAAGAAAACTAGTTGTGGCAGGTTGCTCCATCCAGCATGGATTTTTGGATTCTAATATAGCCTGAGCCCACATGCTCCAGCTTTTCCTTCGTTAGGACACTATGAGGATTTCCTTCCTTTTCCTGGTTGTGTATCTACAGGTAATATGTGCAGTCTCAAGATCTTTAAGGTTCTTCCTGCCTTTATGAAATTAGTCAAGGGTTAATGGGGAGGGGAAAGGAGGTGACCAGGCAGACACATAAATCCACTTTCAGTTTACCCACATAAGCTTTGTTTTCTTAAGAAACCACAAATAGAAAGAAGATCAACAGGATAATTCAAGGACCAGGAAACAGACCTCACAGTAGGAGATTTAAGTAGCTTGGTCAATGTAGCGTGAGATGGAGAGGTACTGACTGCAGTTATACACATCTTTGCTAGGAAAACTTGTGGAAGCGGACAGATTCATCAGTTCAGCAGAGAAAGGCATGACCCAGTCAGTCAGAATTTCCATGAGACACATGCTAAACAGAAAGAAGGTACTTCATCTGTTTATTTATTTGGACAGTTGCAAGTAAAAACTATCAGAAGTGCTAATACAAGGGGAAGTGGAGAGAGATCCCTCCATGTCCTTAAAATGACTCCAGATGCCATACATTTTAATGCACTCCACATTACTGCTTATATGCAGAGCTGTAGCAGGTGACACCGCCCCACCTGGTTCTGGCATTTTTTGTGACATCTGTTTTCCTTAGGGCTACACTGACTCACACAGGATGCAACTCCACAGGGGACTCTTGCAGATCTCCTTGTTGTAGACTGGGACAGGGGTGGTGCCATGTAAGTTCGAAAAAAGAAGGTGGGACAACGTCCACGATGCCTCTCTGAACATGGTAGTTCAACAGGTGAGTTGGATCTTCCATGGACCTGAAGGAACCCAGCACCCTCTAAGATTTGGTCTTTGACCCCTTAATAAGTTTTCCTGTTCCTTCCCCCTTCATCCCCAAGACAACCTGACCAGTGAAGCAACAGCCCAGAGATGGAAGAGAGCCAGGAAACATCCACATTCCCATACACAAAGCTCTGCTAATACTCAGTACTGCTCCTATCGATACCATTAGAGCTTTTTCTGTTGTTTCAGCAGAAGGAAGATCAAGTCTGTATCATTTTTCCAGGGTAAAGTTGCAGAAACATCACTCTGCTAAAGGAATGGCTTTGATTTGTCGCAGAAAAGGCCTCACAAACTGACAGGTTTTGTCTGATTTTCTCTGGGCAGTGGGGGAAGGAACATATTTTCTCCTCCAAAAGCATTCAGCAAATTTGTACTGCGGTCAGCTAATTTTATTACTTCTCATAAATGTCTGTTCCTGTAATGCTCTCAAGGTATTTTCATAATTCTACCTTGGGAATTACAAATCAACTTTCTCTTTGATAAAGTAACCTGCAGTATTTTATTTTATTTTTTATGTTATGAACAGCTGAAAATGTATGACATCCCATAAAATGTCTGGGTTAGGCCTTTGAATATTGCTCCTTTTAAGAAGTCTTTTAGCATTGAAGCAGAGAAATACAATCCTAGGATTGGAGTCTATTAGGCAAAAAGAGGAAAGGAAATCCTTAAAGCCCATGTCTAGAGTGTCTTTAAAGTTGCTTTTCTGTATTCCAAAGGGATCTAACTTCCATTTAATTAAATTCTTGTTTAAGAAAAAGGAACCTGGAATATTTTATTTATTTATACATTTTTGCAGAAGTTTATGATGAAGTATATTAGGGAGGGGTGAGGAGAGAGGTACTCCCCAAAGACAATGCATATTTAAGCAATGAAGTATTTTACTAGAGAGCCTAAAAATTGGCTTCATGGCCTCAGAGGCAGAGCCACAGCGTCTCTCACATAGCAACGACTGCATGCAGAGGAAAGAGCCCTCTACACTTAAACAAGCCAGGCCGCATTTTCATTTAATCACCTCTGAAATCACAGGCTGGGGAGCACTGCTGAGGTACTCGGCCAGTTTTCTGTCATGTAATTGTTATGAGAATTTTACAGGGCTAATTTTGACTTTTTTGATCAAAGGATATCAAATTCTGACTTAAGGCAGTAACATATCTGTTTGTAAACGGGAGAGGGTACGGTACGGGGATAGCCAGCAATTCTGGGATATAATTTTGAGATATAAGTTACACTCAGAGGATTTTATATTTTAAAATCAACAAGCAAGCAATTTTCCCCAGCAGCCACTCTGGCCCAGGATCTATGCTTAGAGAAATAGCAGAAAGAAGACAGAAATGCTTGTCAGAGATGAGCATTTCTCAGCATATCCTTCCACTCTCCCTGCTTTAGGGAATTGCTGAACCAGGGGTTATACCTCAGTCATAACTTTAATGAGTCACTGGTGACCTTATCTTCTATGCACGTGTCAAAACTTTCTGTGTAACCACTAGAAAAAGAGAAATAACAGAAAACGGTTCATGTGGTCCCTCCTTTTTTGACACAGCTGTCCCAAAGCAGCGACGGTTTGTGACCGCATGTTCTCCTCTTTTGCTGAGGTTTACTTAAACAGCATAAGAGTTAAAACTTCTTCAAGTTCCTCTAAAAGATTATTTTCTTCTCAAGATGTTTCACGACAGAATTGCTCCATCTGTCACCTACATTTAGGGGGAGAGTGATCAACTGGTTTCAAACTACATAGTCCCACAACTATAGCAAAGTCCAAGGATGCTTCATCCCCTGTGACCCCTTGTCCAACCCTAATGACTACACTACAGACTCAGAGTCTGTAGTCTGTATTTATCAAATATAAATATCTCAGTCTCAGCATTTCTGCTGCAGGACCTACATTATTTAAAGGCTCACAGCTCCATGAGACTAATTACCTTCAACAATGCCATAGGTCCAACCAAGCCTCCTTGGTTTAGCATCACTAAAATGCACCAGTCTGGAGTGCAAAATGGAACGATGTCTCTGGCATTGCACCTGGCTATGATGGGTCTGCACACTTACAGCTGGAGCAAAGGCAGTGGCCATTAGTACATGTCCAGAGTGAATGTCAAAGCCCTATAAACCCTCAGGGTTTA
This sequence comes from Lepidothrix coronata, assembly GCF_001604755.1. Lineage (NCBI taxonomy): Eukaryota > Metazoa > Chordata > Aves > Passeriformes > Pipridae > Lepidothrix > Lepidothrix coronata. The sequence goes on from NW_016690192.1 coordinate 134,119, forward strand.
TAGGAGAACACTGTAGCCACTCCCTTGTTTTGGAAGTGATTGTCAACAACAAAAGTTAAATCATTCAAGCCTGTAAAAAATCCCTGAAGCCCCCATCTGACCCTTGGAATCAAATGTGCAGAGAGGCTTTGTGATCACACAAACCTGCTGGACCAGTGCACACCACACATCCAACAACCCACACCATGCCAAGCACAACAGCCAGGTTCCAGCAGAGTCAGTGAGATTCCTCACACACTCAGACATGGCAAGAAGAGCTTTGCTGAATCAAGTCCTCATTGATTACATGGAAAAATCAGACAACATAAAAGATATGCAACTACCGAGATTTGGGGCTTTTTTTAACCTATTTTATCTTGGATTCCAAGCAGTGCTTTGAGAATTATTGCTGATTTTTGTTAGAGACTTCCAAGTGATTCCATTACTTCAGCCAAGATTTAAAAGCAGAGTAGAAGTCTCAGGAACATTGAATATTGATTGTTTTCATCCAAACAGGTACACAGGTAGAGAAAACAGGACTGACCTGTTCTCTCTGCAGCAAATGAGACAATCTCTTCTTTAGCACCAGAGAAATCATTAATGCTGCAAGCAGATCCTAATTGTTCTCTTCACAGTAAGACTCATTGTAGCCTATAGATTACATCTGAGATTCTGCTCAGAGACTTTGCCAAATGCTGATTTACTTAACCTAAAGACCCTAGCCCCATTTTTCATGCCTCCTGCACTAGTCACCTGTAAAGTTAATTAAAAATAGCTAAAAGACAATTATCAAACTGCTGACACATGATACACAGAAGAGTGACTTCCTCACTCACTTGGTAATAGTTTCATTGACAACACTAGAAGTGAAAAAAATGTCCATTTGTTAAATATTGAGAATGGAGACACTCTGCCATCATGCAGATCTTTGATTGAGGGATGACTGGAAAGTTTCTGAAGGCCAAAAGAATTTTGCCATGTTCCAAGTATTCCCTCTGCATGGAACAGAAATCTAAAAAAACCAAAGTGACTACCTCAAGGACAAAGTACATAGAATCTATGTGGGGTAAAGGATAAATCCATGCTCATGGAGTTAGGCTATTATTTTGGAACAGAAACCCATGAAAGAGCTGTGAGCTATGAACAGCCACTGGTGATTTCTCACTCTGGAGAGAGGCCCCATATGGCCATGAAGGCTTGCAAAGGGTAGCATCACCTAATACAGGTCTACAATAGAAAGCCAGTCTCCCTCCAGTGGAGGAGAGAGGCTCCTCTGAAGGCAACACAGAGCATTTACAGCCATCCAGAAATGTGCATTTTTCTCCCCTGTCTAATGAAACAGCCTATGCCACCTCCTCAGCCTAAAAGGAAAACTAAGGATACATGCACATGAGAAAAGACAGGGGGAATGCTTTGGACACCCCTGTTTGGAGGTTTCCTAGCAGAGGATGCAGACACATGTCTGTGCATGCCAGGCAGGTTAACAGAGCAGTTAACAGGACATCAGATACTCAGCACCAAGACGTGCACGGGGAGACCTCAGTGTAGACGAGCTGAGAAGCCAACATGCTCTCCACTGCTCTCAAGCTTGCTTTTTAAGAGTGATGTAGACATATCCCATAAATCTAAGTTAACCCTATAAGCCTGGGGAGCCAGAGTCCCAGACTAAGCTCAGGACTAAGAAGGGCTTTGCAGCATTAGCTCATTCTAAACAACCAAACCTGTTTCTTGAAACATTTGTGTAGATTTATGAGGCTCTGGTGGGTGGGAACCTGAAATAGATACCATGCTCTTCTCTTCAGTGCAAGAATGATTTATGCTGCCAGGCAGCTCCTCGGCCCAGAGCCAGAACGGATCTATCAGATGCGACTCACAAATGTTGTAAAACTAAGTAAACCAACTGCAACGTGAGCATCAGTTCTGCGAGCACGTGGGCCCCGATGGGGAACAACAGGTGCACAGCATAATTACAAGCAAGGAGAAAAACAAGAGGTATGTACAGAGACAAACCCCCCAAAGTTGCATTCTCATAAATCACTGTGACAACTACAACACCAA
>NW_016690192.1:136165-155836 GCF_001604755.1 Lepidothrix coronata
ACCCCCCAAAGTTGCATTCTCATAAATCACTGTGACAACTACAACACCAACCAGGAAAAAGAGACCAAAAAAAGGGGGGGGGGAGAAAAAAAAAAAAAGAGGGAGATACATGCATGGAAAAAATGTCATAGCAGATCGAACAACAGAACAACAGAATTGGAAGCAGTCGTGTTAATCCCTCATGGACTGTCTCACCATAATGATCATTTATTCCTTACAAATGGGAATTCTAATCTGCTGATTTTGTGGTTGCATTTTTGTGGCTTAACATTCCACATGTCACAAGAAACATCGGCCTCCCCACCCTGCCTAAATCCTCCCCTGGTTAAATTGATCACATGTGTGGCACACAAACCGAATGGCCACATGGAAACATCACATCTCTGATGAGCTGAATCCTGTTTATCCTTAAAATAAAAGGGAGTCTAATCATCCTATCTTCACTTCTGCAATGTGACTTTCTTCCTAAAATGCCACTGGAATCATTTTGTCCACCAAAAAAAAAAAAAACCCACAGAAAAAACCCCAAAGAAAACACCATAATATTATCCTGAATCCCAGCAGCTATTTACTAAACATTCCTTTATCTAACCAAATAAAAAAACCCCAACACCACTCCCTTCCCAAACACACACATGTAAGAGATTTGGATGTGATTTGAGTTGGAGTGGTGCTCCACTATTGGTTTGCAGCCAAGACAGCACCCAGGAGCTCAATCTCCCTCAGTGGATCCAGAATTTGCCTGTCTACAATTAGACAACTGATTTATTTGACTCCAAAATGATCAGAACCAGAAGATCAGCACCATTCAAAACCTTTCTAGCAACTCATGACAAGTTACAAGCCCCTACAACCTCACCAAGTCCTACAACACTCCAGATTACTCCATGGCAATTTCTCCCAACAGCAGTAGCCAGGCTTGTCTCAGCATGGGCTGGAGGATGCTCAGTGCCCTGAGAAGGACCTTATAGATAAATTATCTTTCTGTGGAGCTTGTCTGGATGGGGAAGGCTTCCATACAATTTGTTCTGAGATGCAGAGCACAGCTCACTTAGATATCCTGCTGCTGGAGATGCGACTTGCCCTTCTGGCATGAGTAGCTCAATGCCTGCTTCTGCTTTCTCACACCCTCTAAAGTGTGAAAGGAAAACATCTCTATTGCTCTCAGGTTTGGCAATGCAGCATAATAAAAACCACTTTAATAGAAAGCAGTCTCCCAAGAATCACAGAAGATCCACAAACCGACTCCCCCCCACACACTGCTCGCACTTTTGGTCTTTACCACACAGTCTTTTCCTGAGCTTTGAGCCTTTGTGGCTGCACAAAGCTCTGAAGCCACAGAAAAGCTGCAGCTCTCTGTTTCCTTGTGTCTCAGGGAGACACCCATCTCCCCAGCACACAGGGTGTGTGAGCAGTGCTGCACAGAATCCAGCCAAGCCCTGAGCACCCACACAAGGTACCAGCCTGCTCACCCCCTGCCCTGCTTCACACTGCCCCAGGTACAACAGCTGGGCATGGCAGGGGGGTCTGTGCTGGGAACTGCTCCTGGAAGGCAGCATGGATTCAGCACTTGGCTCTGTGGTTCTCCAGTGATATCACAGCAAGTGCCCTCTGGGATAACCAGAAAACCAGCACAGATACAGCTCACCCCCACGTGACTGGAGGGTCCCAAAGACAGGCACATCTTTAGTGGTCTCCGTGCCCCAAGTGCACAACACTGAGTCCAGACACCCAATTCCCTGGAAAAGAAGCACACGGCATCTCATGAACCTGCATTCCCCCAAACAAAAAGCTGCCAAACTGATGGAGAGGTCTGTTGAAGTTGACACCAGATGCATCCTCCGCCCAAGTCAGCCAGGACAAGCTGACGGGATTGCTATCCCATGAGGTCTTACAGCTGGAGGCTCCATCAGCACGTGGTATTAAAGTACATCTGATGATACAGAAGGTGTGCCAAATAGCTAAATTGCAGCCTTCTTCCAACATACCAAATAACAAGGCAAACTCAAACAAAATTAGAAGGCAAACAGTGGATTAAGTAATATAACAATCGTCATATGTATTAAATTTGATATTTTACTACACCAGGATGTTAGTAATGAAAACAATCCTTTCTCTACTCAACCTCATAAACCCAAAAAGAAAGTGTGTTCATCAGATCTCTCTGTCCAACTGTCCAGGGGATGGTTTGTAGCAGGCAGCCACATGAAAATGAGAGTTAAGATAAAAAAAGTACAAAGTAGGTTAAAACACCCCCAAATTAGCTGTCTGCATTCAGTTATATCAATGAGAGCATTTCCAGCCCAGCTGGTACTCAGCTGCTAGAGGAGGTGGAGAAAGATGGTGAACCAGAATAATAGTAATTTCTTGATTAAAAGATGCACTTCATTAGAATATTTTGCTATTAAATTTCACATTGCTTTTCTCTTGCAAACCTAAACAGCTATTAATTTTCATAATGCACATTGAATCTGCCTAATTAAATATTTTTTCACAGCAATATTTTTCTCCTGGGAAATGTTGTCTCAGTTCCAAGACATTTTGCAGATGATGTTAGTTTTGACAAAATTACTGAAAGGGAAAATTCTATTTCAATCAATTGGACATTGTAATACCATTGTTAGAGTTTTCATAATTTCTTTCTAATAGCACTCATTTACTTTTCGAATAGCACTCACTTTTGACTGACACTATTTTAGAAATATTAATATCAGTGTTAATATTATTCCACATATCATACTGTTGGCATGATGGTTAATCTGTTATCTTTAATGCCTGGCAGTGTTCACTCATCCTCAAGAGGGAAACTAAGTCAGGTTTCCACTGAGGTTCATTTTGGAGTCGGCTGGAATTTCTGTTCCAAAACCTTTTAAACTTCGCTTTTTTGATTCAACTTAGAGTACAAACACATTTCTTTTCCTGGAAGAGAAATCCCACTTTTCAACATCCCGCGTGTGTGGTGATGATAACAGCATTTATTTCCACTGATTTTCAACCACTGTTTTGGAAGGAGTTTAAAATAAAAAACACATACCAGGGGAGTTCTCATCTGGTGCCACAGCCACAGAGATTCTTCCAGAATACACACCAAAGTAATGGACACCTGCAGCCTTATATCCTTTAATACAGCTGCTTTACTGAGGTACAGCACATCTCCTATACTGGGAAGTTCATCTATAACTTGAGAACATTGCAGCCTTTTCATTATTACTATTACTCTGCTACACCACTGTAATTCCTCGAACCTCAAAATAAGGCTTTGGATTACACTATAAATTCATATTTATATAATTCATAAATTCATATCCCAAAGTCAAGGCAGAAAGAAAATATTTCAGCCCTTCTGAAAGGAGGAGCAGCGTAGGGGTTTGCCTAAGACACAGGAACCTTTCCTGTTAACTAAACCATCTCTCCATGGAGGAGAATCTCCTTTAGGTCATGCTTCTGCAGCTGGGCACAGGGATCCCAGCACCAGGCACATGGGAACTGTGGTGACTTATTCAGCTTATTCACAATTAATTTTTGCAACATGTTAGATGCTTTTTAGATGCTTCAAAGTGAGATTCCTCAGGCTTCACAGTCACGGAAGAAGAATTCAAGCATGGGCAGTCTTGCCAGACAGGTCCAGCTACAGAAAGTAAAAACCAACCATGGAGAAGATCCAGCTACAGAAAGTAAAAACCAACCATGGAGAAGAATGAGGCTTTGCCTCTCAAAGAAGCAGTTTCCCTTCATGTCCTGCTGACGGTCACTCAGGTCACGAGGTCTCTTCACCTCTGAGGAAAGCACGGTGGCTATCTCAGAGCTTGGGACAGTACAGAGTAAATGAACATGGAGCAGCACTTAATCACTCTTAATTCAAATGAGGATGAAACTATGCAACTATCCAAGCTGGAAAACCAAGCAACAGAGCTTAGAAACTTCTTTATTTGCCATGACTTGCTCTTCCACCATATCATGTGGTAGAGCTGTCTTACAAATGCAAAGGAAGGGGCTGTGAGTGAATCTGAAAGCTGCTACCCTGGGTGCCAGAAGACAAGTAAGCTCCAGAGGAGCTCCGAGAGAACTTCTTATGGTAATGCTGCCTTCATACTGCAAATGCATCAATCACAGTAATCATGCTTTGACATGTCACCTCTTTTATTCTCTTTATATTGCTTCTCTTTTCAATAATTCATATCACTGGTGGGAAAGAAATATCCTCTGAACAACCTACCCACTGCACAAATACACTGCTTGATTATGCAGCAGGAAAATACCTATAGTGAATGCAGCAAAAGTAAGGACCCACTTACAAATGGCCCCTTTGAGAGGTAAAAGGGTGATAAAATTTATTATCAGCCATAGCATCACAGGAAAAAAAAAATCAGTACAATGCCTATGTTTCAAAATGGGAACTGTGGAAGGGGAACTGGTGCAGAATCAGAACAGAGCAAATTATAAGGCTGAGTTACAAATGAAGACTAGATATTTGCAGAGGGTAATTTAATACAGCTACAGTCAGCTATTTGCCAGAGACTCAAAGCTCAATAAACAAGCCTATCTGGTTTATTGTTAACTTATTTTCTTTTTTTTTTCAGCCCAGATGTTTTTGTTCACCCGCTCAGCCTCCAGCAATCAGGCAAGAAAATACTTTGAAAAAAACTAGTCAAAATCCCATCTAAAATTATAGGAAAAAAAAAAAGTTCAGGGAGTTCACTGGGTTCATGGGAAAAAGGTGAAACACATGTAGAGGCACTGTGGAGGTTTGCAGGAGTAAACTGGGCATCGCCCTACAAAATTAGGTCCAGGCAGCTCCCAGTGCAAGACCTTTTGTCAGAGTGTGGAGCAGATGTTGGGAGGAACACAACTGGTGTGGTGCAGCGATGAGGGAGAAGCTGCAGAAAGGCAAATAAGTCTACAGCAAACAAACAACAGGGCTATGAGGAAAAAAACACAACTAAACCCAAAACCACAATCTTAATTCTGTAGCTAGACTGAAAATTAATTTTCCAAGAATTTTTTAAATAAACAAATATTATTAATTTTTAGTTCCAGGCACAGGTGTTGTAGAGTAGGCCATTTTTTTAGAAAAGATTTTAACAAAATTCTCTTTTCCCACATGAAAGCTTCCCCAAGAATCTTCCCCCAAGCTTCTGTTTTAATGAGTTATTGGACTTTTTATTTTCAGAAAGCACAGTGGGAAGAAAAAATCTTAATTATTTGGGAAAAGAGCTTTTCGTTACTTGTCTAGAAAAGAATTATTTTTTTTTACAAAATAAAAGCAACCTTCTCTTCTCCTTTCCTGACATTATGGGTTCAAAACATCAACTGACAGGAGAGGAAAGCTGCTGTAGAGTTTCCAAAGAAAGCTTTGGTTTTATACTAATGGGCCACAGGATGTGGAAGAACAGAAACAGGTATCCCAGAGCAAGATAAGATATCTGCTCAGTGTATCACATTCCCATAACTGGCTGCCTGGCAGGTAAGTGACTTCTTTAAGCAAACCATGCAGAAACACCTGTCAGTAGAGAAAAAAAAAGCAACCACAGCAAAAAGACATTCATGAGGCCTGAGGAAACTGCTCTAAAGCTCTTCTTTTCTAAGATTCCCAAGCATTTATCTATTGTACATTAGACTGTGAGAAGCTGGAGCCTCTCACAGTACACTCCGTTAAAGACCATCAAGGCAGACTAACTGGTTTGGGCCAGTGACTGGGGCAATAATAAGGGTAATAACACAAGGGTGGATTTTTGTAGGTAAGTCATAGAATGTGAAATGTAATCACTGTTCAGGATGTGATCCTGTCCCTGATCCAGCTGCCAGCACGGCGATGGGCATTAGGAAACCCTGCCAAACCCAGAGCATGCTGCTGCTGACCTCTGCAGGGTTTCCAATTCCCTCTCTGAGGAGCTGCCAAACACGACCCAAGAAGCCCCCTTGACCCCAGGCTGTCAGAACCTGGCAGAGCTGTGGTTAGTCCCTCTGTCACACCACAGCCTGCTGAAAAGGGAGCCCACTAACTGCTGCCAGAGATAAGGACATAATCCATGCTCAAGTACAGTTAAGACATTGGTTCCTGGCAGGATTTGCTCCTGGATTTTCACACAGCAGGACAGACAAACTAGGCTTGAGGCACTGATTATGTGTACAGTGAAGGTAAAATCCCAAATACGATCAATGCCATGTGTCCCTACAATGAAATTGGGACTTCTTTCCCTCTGGCAAAGGTAATGGCTCATGCAGGAGGGCAGGGCTGAGACAGGTAGTGGCACCTCTATGTCCTCACAGGAGCCCTGCTCCCCAGTCCACAGGGAGAGGAAACACCTTCCTGCATCCGTGGGGTCAGGGTCCACAAAGAGAAGATGGCACAGCAGGCCCAAAATGAAGTCTAGAAAGTTTTCAGTCCCCCAGCTCAAGTCCCCGATTTTCACCAAACTCCCATTTGCAATGGTAAGGAGAGAACGGAGGACTAAAAACAAGCAAGAACTCTATTAACACATGCAAACGTCGGTAAGCTAATGAGATTCCAAAACTACCTCGCTCCCAGAAAGAAATTACCCAAATCAGGTCAATCTGAATAATAATGAGATGACATTTTCTCCTCATGGGAGGCCACAGCCGAAGCACATAGAGCTGCTTACAGCCCTCTTGTCTGAATGACCACATCAACCTAATAAACTTCTGTTACATCAATATTGTTCCTGTCACCGCACTTAGCATAATTAATGCAGATGCAATCAGGATGGAGAGCAAAACACTCTCCGCACGCGCCCCCCTGGTGCTGCAGTCACGCTGGCATTTTAAAAGTGGATTTAATCAAATGTTAATCAGGAGAGAAAAAGTTCAGGCAGGTGCAGCCGCAAATAATCCAACAAGATTAAGGATGTCTCGGTGGCTGATTAACCTGTAGCACAGGAAATGCACATCGTGAGCAGGATGACAATATGTTTCCATCTCCTCCTTTAACAAGGGGCATTGTAATTGCCTGAATATTTATTTTTCCAACTGGAAGCATCTGAAACATTTTGCAACATGTGACCTACCACCTCTCTTCTCCTTGTCTGTGCAAAACAATCTGAAGTTAGAGTGACCCGGTCAAAATGAATTTGCATGAGTATTTTCCCCTGCAGTAACCTATCTGTATTATCATTTAATGAAATTCTAGTATTAAATGTGTGTTATTTTCCCCTTCAGTAACTTACTATCAGTAATGTTAAGGTTTAGTTATATCAAGAGTTTCCATGCAAGTCTGGTGCTCCAGGGAACACTGTGGATACTGCCATACTTTTGCTAGCACCAAGAGAGGAGCTTTTAACAAATCTGAGCTCCTCAGAGACCAGGGCAAGTGGAAAGGTACATTAAGAGCCTAACACAGGTTTTGGGCAGCCCCTGGGTCCCTGCCCAGTGTTTATCTGCTGCACAAACCAGGGCTTGGGGACCTTTTAGCTCCTGGACATTATTTGGGCTGGTATATGTCACCAGCTTTACAGCCTGCTCCTTCGTCTCGTTATCAGTCCGAGAGGGAAATACCAATGGAATAACTCCGGGTTGAGCTGAAACCGAGCAAGAAAAGCTCATTTAGCAAAAGTGCCAAGGGAGGGAGGGAGCGGGGCTGGTGGGGGCGCACGGACAAGTGTTTCCATTCAGAGGCCAAAACACATGTGAACAGACAATTTATTTACATTAGCCATTTTCTGGAAGAAGAGATGGGAAGGGGGAGAGCTTGGCTCTGCTGTGGATTCTCATGTTCTGTCTCAGCAGATGCAGGGTGCTGGGCCCCGTGCCGTATCCCCTTGGCGCCGTGCCACTGCCTGATGGCAGGAGGCCAGTGCATTGTGAACAAAACATCACAACCCCATGGAGCCCTCACTCTTCCCAGGCCACTTTGATGTTGGTCCATCCAGTCCCATCCATCTCCTTTCACTCCAAGTCCCACCACTGACCTCTTCAAGGCCGGGCAGGCTGCCGTTGGAGGACCACCACCACCTTCAGCTCGGGTGGAGGAGCTGCCTTGCAGCCTCTGCTTGCAGTGTGGGATGTAGAGCTACCAAGCTTCATCCCAAAGGGGGTTTTGATGCTTCCAGGGCATCTCTTGAGGCCACTGACAGGGGAAGCAGAGAAGACAGCAAGCACAGCAGTTGGAGGGTGCAGCACACTTACTGAATGAGAAGTCACAGGCCTGTGAGGGTATCAGCAACCCCACCAGCCCCGAAACCTGCACCTGAATGAGCATCTGCAAATGGCCCCAAAATCACACCTCAGTTTCAGGCACTTCTCACAGGGCAAGGAGTCAACATGCAATGAAGTTACAACCTGGAGTACTCACTGCATCCCTCAAGGACCACCAATAAAAACAGAAGTTGTCTTTAGATCTCAGCTTCAAACTTCTCTCAGCTTGGGGGGGCTCAAGTTTGCAGGTCCAAGTTAAGGATTATGTGGGCTAAAGAAAGCCAAGCTAAGGCACAGATCACCTTCCTACAGCTCATACAAGTGGGATGCACATGAGTCTTTCAAAGGGAGGGAGAGCCAGGAAGCTCTCAATGTGATTTAGACCGAAGTGCAGTAGCTAAATTTGTGGGAAAAGCTCCTTACAGGAACTTTGAGGACATTGCCCAGCAGACCCAAGACAAGTCCAGACTAGAAGAACAAGTTGCTACATTTCAAAGATGGTGGGAATTCATGCCATTTCACCTCTCCAAGGCTCGAGGTTATTGGGGTTGTATCACAGGAGGGAGCAGCTGACTAAACACTGCCATGTGGATGATGAAGAGCCAATAAACCAGACTGATGTCTACATGCCAAAGGCATCTCACAGGCCCAAAAGGATAAAAAAATAGCTTTCCATGTGCACTTGTGAACTAATTTTTTATATGTGATGTCACAAAATTGAAGTTTAAGATAAAGGACCATTACATAATCACAAACTAGATCTGCTCATGTTGGTACCCCAGTAAAGGAATATAAAACTTCTAACTGAACTTCCTTCACAAAATACAAGTTTGCCAAATTATACCTATGAATAATTTTAATTTTAAACAAATGGCGTTTTCTTAGAGAAAATTATTACCTGAAATTTTATGCATCAGGTCTTGTTTTCAGTTTGCGAACAAAAATTTTTCAGAAAAAAAAAAAAGAAACAACCAAAAACTCCCAAGTTCCCCATCAGACTTTAAATTTAGTACCTGAAACAAATTCAGGACTTAGTGCTCCCACTCTGATCTCACAAACTGCTGAACTCAGCCCCATAAAAACCAGGATGTCTATTCCTGGGAGAGCTCCTTGTAAATCCTTAAACCTACGGGGGATTGGGCAGGTGAGGTAAGTAATGAGAATGAGTTTTTTTAATATAATTTTCCCCCATGTTTCTCAAATCAAAATATCTCAGAGTCTTCTTAGTTAGCTCAGACATCCACTAAAGTTGCAGAAACACCTGATTGGAGTGAACAGGACCCAGAACAAATTGAACGGGAAATCAGTGCCATAAGGATTCCCATCATCCATGGCTGTGGTGAACGCTGTGAGCGCTCCCAAGGCCCAGTGACCTGGGGCAAACACTGGCTCATACCAAACTGCCCAGTATAGCCAACTACACATGTACTGGCTAAGAATCTGATCCCTGGGCAATAAAGCATATCATAAATGTGAAATATTTAGCAGGGTGACCAGGCTGAGAAGGGTCTACATTTCCAGCATCTCCAAGCACACTCAGCCCCTTATAAAGCCAAGATGAGCAAGTCTGACAGCAGCAGTTCTCTCACCAGTCTCAAAAGAAACAATTTAGAAGGGCAATTTAAGGAAGTTTTAGGCACACACTTAAGTCCATCTCTGGAAGTGTTCAAGTCCAGGTTTGATGGGGCTCTGATCAACCTGGTCTAGTGGAAAGTGTCCCTGCCCATGACAGGGGGGTTGGAACTTCAAGGCCTCTTTCAACCCAAACCATTCTATGATTCTATGATCCATCTTACCCAGGAAAGCCCACGTGCACATGTTACACTTTAAGTGATGTTTTTGTCATAATGAAGATAAGTTGAAGGTAAGCACATGTGCTGAAGTGCAGCAGGTGTTGAGGAGAGTCAGCAAAGTGGAAAGGACATCTGTCCTGGGAGTGGAGTGTGTTTCTCATTTTATAGTCCTTCCCAACCTCCAGACTAGCAGGCCTTGCCTCTGATTCTGGCTGCTCCTCTGCTACAGTTTATAAATGAATAATTGCTAGTAAAATAGAACCGCTGATTTTTTAAAAAAAAAAATCTTTTTTTCAGACACAGCTGCACCTATTGCCTGACTGTACAAACACTATGTTAACAAGAACACCTGACACAGCTCTGCTTTTTATCACAGCAAACATGTTACAGATCTATAATCACAACCATGCTCTCAACATGATTTGTGAGACACCGTTAACTGTTTAAGCTAAAAATAGTCTTATTCTTTTACATTTAGCAGCATCACAACATCCCATGAGATTGCCCCTGTTGGATTCTTGAGCATTCATGGCACTGCACTTAGTGGAAAGTTGAAGAGAAGTTTGGGTTCATATTCCTTGATACACTGCAAGAGTCCACCCAGGCTCTTCTCGCTCTTCTTGGGCTAAGTTGTGTTGTCACCTTGTAGCTGATTTCTGGGACATGGGAAGGGCCCATCAGGATGAGGCTGAGCCCACCAGACAATAAATATTTTCTACCAAAATGACCTAAGAGCAGAGGTACTCGATCACACTAAAAGTCCACATAACTCATCATCCCACCATTGCCAATGGCCAGCAAGGAGCACAAACACCAGGGCAGCTCCGTAGGGATCCTTTCCCCTGCTACCCTCCCAGCCTCCAGCCTTTTGCAGCTCAGGGACTTCCTGAGCCAGGTGAGATCTTTGGATTCAGTAATTCTCAGTGCATTTATTTCCAATCCAACATCAGCCAAAACTGGGTTGGACCTAACAGCCTTTTTTGAGAGAAATTGTACATGTCAATGACACCTGGTAACTATGGCATCAGGAAATGCAGGTGTATCTTGACAGCAATTTTTATATATACACACACATAGAAATATCTTAACAATATCTTAGAAATATGTATGTTGTTTGGAGGGGTATAAAGCATCAGCTGTGAGCAGCAGCAATGGCATGCAAACAGTTAATGCCATAACTGGACTTAGAACACCCATGATCAGTTCCTAAATCTGCCACAGACTTTCTGGTTTGCTTTGGGTATATTAGCTCAGTCTCTTATCTGTCAGCTATGAAGAATTATGCTGGTTTGTTCCCCTCATAAGGTCCTTGGGATGTACCAATTCCCAGCCCAGATTTTGCCTAACTTTAAGTATTTAACCACGGCACTTTACCTAAGGGTCCATTACAGTCACTGCAGAGAGACAGACACTGTGAGAGTGAGATCAAGCTCTTATGAGAGTTGAAGCTTTCTCTGGAGATATCTACTTCCTACCTGACATATACAGGAGAAATCCTATAATGTCTGTATAACTAATATACCTAATTCCTAATAATTACTTTGCTCAACTACCTGGAGTCAGCTACCATGGATATCCAGGTCTTAGCATTTAAAAGAATGAGCTGATATAAAGAATACTTCCAATAAGAGCACTGAACAACTACATCCCACCTGCTGAACTACAAACCAGGGTAACTATAACACAGATGTGCATTCATGGCAGTGCTTGAGGACAGCAGATGTGAAACCCAAAGGCCAAATGCAAAGCACTGGCCTTTCTAGCATCACACTGACATTCTCATTGACACTCTTGTCAAACTTTTGCCCTGCCCAGCCCACAGCTTCCACATCAGTTACATCTATGTTACAGTAACTCAACTTTTGAAAGATTTTGTTGGTTTAATAGTACTTTCCAATAAACACTTTGGTGCAGTTTAGGTTCATTCCAGTTTATGTACACAGTCAAATCCTATACATATGCTCTAAGTGTTTGTTTTCTTTAAATTCACCTTTTGAGGGTGTGCGGGTACAAAAGAGACAAGGGCAGGGAAGGTAAGGAAAGGAAAGAGAGGAGAATGATGGGATCAAAATGAGTTATTTAAACATTGTGTATGTAACTGAATAGAGGTTTGATAGGGCTGTCAAACCAAGACTTCCTCCTGAACCTTGAGCAAATAAATAAGCACATAAAGGAACTAAAGGAAGCCCTAGAGACACTTGCCTGCATGGCAGTTCTGTCATGACAAGAATATACTGTCAGAAGTCCTGAGACAGTTTGAATGGCACTGCAGCCATTCACTGACACTGACAGAACTTGAAGAGCCATTCTGTGCTCTCAGGCCTCCCACAGTAAGGGTGGAGCTAACACACAGCTTTTGCCAAAAGTCATGACTACAGAACAAACAGACCTGTCTCCGTATGCTCAGACTAATGCCATGGACACAATTCCATCTCAGACCTTGATCCCGGAACTACACAGAGAAGCTACATAATGAGCAGAGATGGGAGTGATTTGTTCAAGGTATTTTGTACAAGGTATATTTTGACTGGTAACAGTTTTACATAAGGTTGAGATTTGTCCAAGTGCATCAGTCTCACTCCCAAAACTGAACTGTACAAAAGACACCTGGGATACCACAGTGCCCCACTGGCCAGTTCTGTGCCAGACTGTGGATGTGCAGTCTGAACTGGAAATAGAAGAAGGAGTGCTATAGAGCTGATATTTGCTCACACCAGTTCTAAATGCAACGAGGAAACAGCAATGAACCCATAGCATTTAGAATCTTTACATGTTTGCTGAATCCACAATGAAATGCAGCTCTGGGGCAGAGTGTTCTGGTTTTTCCCAGGTGTGAGCTATTTTACAGACCTGCTTCATGGCTAGAAGCACTGAAATAAAGGGTGACCAGATCCTAATCTCAAAGAGGAATTACTCTCAAGTTAGGAATTACTCCATTTAATACATCTGAACAACTAAAGGATGCAGCTGGTATAAAAGACATCAGAAACAAGATGTGCATCACTTTTTTCAAGTGATGAATATTCCTTGCCCCAGTGAGACTCGATTGATGCTGTTCTAGCAAGAGCCCAACTACTTTCTGTAAAGACCATGGCTAAGGCACGCATTTACTTTATGTTCTCTGTCCTGCTGTTCATCTGTAGCATAGCTTGTTTATCTCCCAGTATATGTTTTGCTACAGCCATAAACGTTACCTCAGCAAGCAGCATCTGAGCAATGCTTGGATGGGGAATCGTAAGCAGGCATGGCAAACAGCAGCCGCCTGGCTCGCGTCCCAGCACTCTTCCATTCGAGCAGCTTGGTTCTTTGGTGGCCACTTAGAGCTGTATTTCATTTATGTAGTGCTGCTAAACCTCATCTTTATTTGTTCATGTAAATTGCCCGAGTGGCCCTGGACTTGGAAGGGAAACACATTTTCTTCCCTAACAAAGAAACAGATGATCTCACTGGCAAATGAGACACATACGGCATTGTGTTTGCTTTAGAGTAAGCTCACTTACAAATCAAGCCACTTGACTTATCAAGCTTTCCCCCCCCCCTTTTCTATTATGGAGAAGTCTCCTGTCAATGAGAAGAGGATGTCCCTTCTCCACCTCATGCCATTTCCCATCCCCCTGCCCCTGGGGTTGCTGCCCTTGTTGCCATGGCAGTGCTTTTAAGTAAGGACGCTGAAGAGGTCTGATCCCACCATAATACATGTTGAAATCAATAGGATTCAGTTCCTCCTAATGAAGGCACGTACTTACAAGACAGACTGTCCCTTTGTGCTCAATGAAGATATAAAAGCTTTCTAAGGCCAAGCTTGCACTGAAGTTCAGCCAGGTTTTCAAAACTGCTGTCTAAGGGCTCAGGCCTTTTGAAAATCCAGCCTTCAGCAAAACCTCTGGTTATTGAGAACTTAACTTCTATTTGACCAAAGAGCAAAATTGTCTTAAGATTTTGGGAACTTGGAAATGTAGCCCTTGGATCTGCATGTACTGAATCCTAAAAAGAGCAAAGTCATCCAATTAAATTGGCTGTGATGGATAATGCCCAATTATCTGCTACGCAAGAATTCTTCTGGAATAGCTGTTTTTGAGGATGCTCCAACCGTCACTGTCCTCCTGCAGTAATTAATCCAAAAGCAAATCAAACAGTCAATTCCTTGTGTTAACTCAGGAATCAGAAATGGACATGAACTTCTGTTTCCCACATCCCAAATGAATCTAGCAACCACCAGGCAAATAGCTATTAACAAAGGAAAGTGAAAAGTCTCACAGCGTAAAATACTGATCCTACTGTGTTGTGTTTCTTTCTTCCCCTGGGGAACCTGTCCCTTATGTTCCTACAAAAAGCCACCACTGGCATTCTGGAGTGAAGGACCATCTTGTCACAAGGTTGTCATCCAGGAGACTTTGGCTCATTAATAGACAAGAGGCCACCCATGACTTCCCAAACTCAGGGAGTAGAAGGCTCATCCAGTCATTTAACTCTGCAAATTTTCCCAGCAACTCTGTTCAAGTTCAGACACACTTTTCAGTGCATAAGGTAAACTTCCAAGTCCCTTTTCCTAAATTTTCTCTGTTGCAGCTGACACAGATTCAACTTACAGAGGATTTCCAATAAATCAGTTGAACAATACAGTGTAAGAAATCATAGAATCATCCCTAGTTTGATGATTAACTGATTATCCAAAATACATGATCACACACAGGGAATAACTTCAAAATAACATGCTCCTCTCCTAATTCATGACCTGTCGCTGTGACACTCTCCACAACCTCTGTTCCTTGCTGTTATTAATTAGCAGGACAGTTTTCAGCCCGGGGACTGCTGCCATGAGTGTTACCACAGCTATGAGCTAACACATTTGTAGACTCATAGTTAAATGAATTGCACATGCTACCTGGTAGTGCCATTATAGTCCAGGGCTTTTTACAGCTTTTTTTCCTCTTTTCTAATTCTTCTCAAGAACAGACTTCCTGGCAACCTGTTGATAAAACCATGTGAAATCTGTTCACGTGGAGGAGTGAAGAAAGGCACCTTTTGTAAGAGCCTGCACAGTTGAGTACACATTGTTATCTCCATCCATGTGCTGATTCACTTGTTTATCTGGGCTATCTCAGGCACAAAAATATCTGTGAACACACAGGAATCTGGTGTTCATTTGAATGGCAACACAAAAACCCGAGCAGAGGGGACCTGTAGCTCCCCAAAGCACACAGTGCATGCCAGCTCTCCTCAAGGCACTGAAAATGATTCAGCAGCTCTAAACAAACCCCAACACAAAATCTCCCCCGCAGCTGTTTTTCTGCAATGTTGGGAAGCATCACCCCCAAGTATCTTTCTGACAGGCAATGTTGCAGTCCCTGGAATTCATCCTGCTGTCCCTTGTTACGCTGCAGAAGTCAACAGAAAAGGTAAAGAGCAAAACTCCCCACTCTTCTGCAGTTGAGTTATTGTGCAGTGTCTGTGAGGCAGAGCTCATAACATTCCTTTTATACATCCTCCTCAGCTTAAACCTATTCCTGGGGTTATCTGTGCAATGCAGGGAGGAGCAGTGTGAAAACAGCTGTGAGATACAGTTGAGTGCAGAGGGGTGAAAGGTGCCTTTTTCCATGGCATCATGACCAGCTGTGCTGTGCATGTGCATGAGCCCTGGACAAAGCTAATTGAAGCCAACAGCCAGGTCTTCTCAGCCACACAGTTCACTTACAATATCAAAAGGAGGAATCAACAGAGGACACATTCTGCTGCACTGTTTCAGCTGCATGCTCCAAAAATCCTGACTGATCTTCCACTCAGGGGAAAAGAAGGAAAAAAACGGAACAAGAAATTCCTACAACATCTGAACTGAATATATACTGGCAGCTTTTGGTTTTGTGTTTTACCCCGAGCTTTCAATGGCAAGAGACAATAAATTCACAAGCTTTTTCCAAGGAACCCAAGAGAGGAGGGAGTCTGCTTGACAGAGTTATATCTCTGGCGAGGAGCAATGCTGATAATCACTTTCACTGGAGATGCTGTAAAGTGGCCCATAATTCATTCCTTTTGTACAATAAATGCAGGACAATTAAATCCAGCGCTCTTCGATGCTCTGCACAGAACTCTGGGACAATCCATCACTGCCTGCTTATACACAACAGCGCAGAATTAACCCTCCAAAAACAAAGAAGAAAAAAGCAAATGTGCTTGGGTAAACTGTCTCATCACATTTTCCCACAGTTACAGGCTATAACTAGCGCAGCTAGTAACTGAGCACAGCTCCTTCCCTTTTAAGACTCAAGTTTTATTTTCCTGTATTCATTTCCCTTTCTCACCCAGCAGGAAGGGATTTTGAATACAATTGTGTTTGCATTCAATAATACTAGACCTGTGCCCGTGCCATACTGAACTGGTACTCAGTCTCCTCTCTGCCAGCCCCTTGGTGAGGCCCAATCAAGTATTTCCTTCATTTCAGCCAAATTTTGGCAAAGCCTTCTTGTTTCATTCTCTGTTTCCAATGGAAGCAGATGAGGAGTTGAGAACCTGAAGAATCCTAAACACTTAACTTTAGTAGAAAATAGCATTAAAGTAGAAAGGTTTTTTCCTGATCGGTAGAACCAGCAAAGTGTGTTTTCCTACAGATCTGTGTTTGGAGAATGAGCTCCTCTTCCAATACCTAGGAAAGAGTGAGTTTGAGTCTTTTCCTGAACAGGAACACTACCAGAAAATTCCTCCTCTTGCCAAAGCCACCTCTTTCCAAATAGGAATATAAACACATGAACTTCCACCTGCCATCAAAATTCAAGGGAAATTAGCCTGCAGGTTCCAGTGTTCCTAGCAGAGATGTGTAGAGCTAGGCTAGTCCCCCTGATGGGAAACTGGAACTACTTTCCTCCCTTACTACACACTGCCACCAAGTTTCAGAGCTTTCACCCCCCCTGTTGTTACACTTCCCAGCTTGTCATCACTGACCTCCCCTGAAGCTGACCAGGGCACTTTGGTATCCAGATCCATGCAAGGAAGCTCCAAATATTAACACACAGCCCGAATGGCTTTTTGAGGAAATGAAAGATTTTAGCACAAAGCCAGTCTAGGGCAATAGGCCTTGTCCAGAGTAAAAGCCTGTCGGTGGCTCAGTTAACATTGCCAAAGGCAACAGTCTTCAGACAGATCTCAAACCTGACCTTTTCAAGGGAGGTGTTTTTGTCACCTCCAAAGAGGAGAATATAAATCAATCCCGGCCACACAAGCCTGTGTGTCACACTGAAACCAGGATGATGAGACACAGTAATCTGGGGGTGAGAAACAGTATTGGGAAACTCGCAGTATTCCTGCTTGTAAGCATAAAAAAAAAGGAGAAAAAAGTTTATGCAAACATATTTCAGTCTGACTTGTTTGCAAGCTGTTGGCTTTGTGCTGTTTGTCATTTTTGAGATGCACTTAAATGTCAGCATCACTTGGCTTGTCGATACAGTGACTAAGATTAAAAACAAAATCTAAAAGAATGACAGATAGGACAGCAACCAAAGAGTGATCAAAGCACACCCATAAGCCAGTATCTTTGCGTTCATCAGAACACTGATACTGAAGAATAATTGCTTTCCTCCAAATTGACATAATCCCACTGTCTTTATGGATGGCAAGGAGAAAAAAAAATTGTATTTTTTATGTTATTTTTTACACAAAAGCAATTCTTCAAGATGTGTTCCCTTCCCTATCCCAAAAAAATGGACTTACAAAACATTTGAGAAAGTCAGATTTGTTTAATTAACTATTTGACAAGAACAAATTACCAAAGACATGATCAAAACCATTTGGTGTCCTTAAATTGTGCAATATTTACACTGCATAAATATGGCAATTTCATTTTAACCTTGCTTCCAAAACCCATGATGCTTACAGGATCCTGCTGTCCCTTTGTGTCTATGTTTTTGTTTTTATGATCTCCCTAGAAATACTCTGAACCCATGGGCAAATTTCAAATCTGTTAAACAGAAGAGCAGCTGTCTCCAAGAGAGTCCTTTCTTATATATTTTATGAATACAGATGGCTGGATAGAGACTCACCAATCTCTCCTGTGGAAAGAAAAGTTGCAGGGTGAGCCTTTTTAGGGACATCAGAGACCCATAAAGATAATACAAATGCCCTAATTAATAGAAATGACTCAGCTACAGTTCAAACCTTATTAGACTGCTGGGAATCCAAGCAAATGACCTAAATCCATAGGAAACCAGGCTTCATTAATGTTGCTGCTGTGAGCAGTAAGTGTTTGAGGATCAGAGTTTTAAGTCCAAGTGGCTCCATGTGAACCAACCTTTAGTTTAGGTAGTTAATTCTCCCAGCCTGGGATCTCACTTCATCTGTGCATTTACTGCATCCAAGACAGCTAAGTCCCACCTGGGGGTCCCTCCTGGGACTTCTCACCATCCTAACACAGTGCAACCTTGGGTGAGCTGCACAACAGTTCTGAGTCCCCACGGGCAGTACACCAGCACTTACCTCACACAATTTATTAAGACTGTCCTGCAACCTGAGCTTGAAAAAAGAAAATGTTCTAGGCAAAAATGGAGGCTTTTCTGCAAGGGGAAAAAGTGGATTCCTCCAGCCATCTTCAACCTTCAGTAAAACCCAACTTACACAAGTAAAAACTATTCTTTCATTATTTAATTAACATTTTATGTTCTAGTGCTTTATTGCCCACGCTCAATATTGAAAGAGTTAAAAAAAAAATAAAAATTGTTCCTTGTGGCCCATGGTTTGAAGTTCAGAGTTAAACACATGCTATTATGGTCCACAAAAGAACAGGATGAAATTCCAGGAGACCAGGCTGACTAATCTAACAGTCTCTTCTGGAATTAAAAGTTTCGAGGCTATCTCCTGAGGTTTTTTAATTGATTGCTTCAATCTTACAAATACTTACAACCATCTAAAATATTACTCATTTTTCTCCTTTTATTAAAAAAAAAACCACAAAAAACCAAAAAAACAAGCCAATGTAGGAGCAAGGAAGTTAATCCTGGATTCTACTAAAATATCAAGGGGAATCTTACCTAATGTCAGTCTCCTCAAGCTGCGCGTATTTATTTAAACCATTTCGGTTAACAGCAGACTGAGGGGGCAACTTTCAGGCTAGAAGTTTTGCAAATATTTTAAGTAGAGTTTTAATTGACCCAGTTTGACACTAAAAGCACTTTTTAAACTCTTGATATTGTTAGCCATTTAAAGATAAGTGGCAATAAATACAGATTAATTGTAACACATGAAATGAAACCTCGGAGCTGCGGTGGGCCGGTGAAAAGGCCCTTTGTGCGCCGGGGAGGTGGAAGATCGCGTGTTAGGGTTAGGCCAACAGAATACCCCGTCAGGCTCAGCGAGGTTTTTGGTAGCTCATGCTGTGACCAACTGCAAAGACAACAAACTTTGTGCAGAGGCGAGCGGGGTGATTGGCAGGTACGAAGAAAAACAAAAGCGCTGCGACGAAGGGCTCGCTTTTGACGGGAGCGCTGTGCAGTGCAGAAGGTAAAGAGGAGCCAACACTGGGGCTTTTATCTTGTGGGAGATGATTGAACTGGGAATGTAAATTCAGGAAGACAACTTCTAAGACGCTGGTGTTTCAGAGACATGCTGAGTAAATACTACAGACTGGGTGAGTGACCCCACAGGGGAGACTATCTGGTGAGTCTCTCTGTAATACTAAAAAAAAAAAAAACAAAACTGAAAACCCACCCACCCACCCACCTTCCTAGTTTTCTCTAAATCTTGT
>NW_016690192.1:156491-176846 GCF_001604755.1 Lepidothrix coronata
AGTTCATGCCAAGATGCTCTCCAAGGCATGATGGAAAGCAATCCTGTGTCAGTCTTCTGCTTGCAAACTTGCCTCAGGACTAATAAAGTTCTGCCATTGGCAGTAATGCAAAACATTGCTCAGGGAGCTCTTGGTACACTGAGCTGCTTGCTCAAGGTAAGGGAGAGGTAAGGACAGAACACCCTGAATTCTTAACTCCTGCTTTCAGGGTTCAATTAATCCCATTCATCTGAAAGTCAGGCATGTGTTGGCGGCCAGTTTTCTAGGCTTCCTCTGTGGTCAGTGGAAAGATGTTTCCTGAGGGCAATTCCTTCCATCTTAAAATATGCATCTGAGATAAGTGGGAGGATTTGTCCTCTGAGGGTTTCAAAGGAACCTGATGACCTTACACAGAAGATGCACTGAAATTTCAGACACTACAGTTCAAGAGGGAGAGTCCCATCCCAAGATACTAGATACATAATTTTCAATCTCAAGCAAAAAAGAATAAAACTAAGAACTAACTCTGACTTGGCTTTGGTGACCCCCATCTGTATTTTTCTTTGGAAAGGTTTCAAGTACTCTCCCCGCCACAATGTTTTCTGAGCATCTTCTCCAACTGCTAAGTGACAACCATCCCCTTGTTTGATAAGCTAATGTTGTAAATGTGCTTTTCTCCAGGTCATGCTTTACTCTCTCCTTTGTTTCTTAATTATATTCCCCATTGCTGGTTAGCTGCTTCAACTCTCAGGGGAATGACCTTGGTTCTGGGGAAAGTGTTCCTGAACTCTGCACACAGGAATGCTGCCCCAGGCTGCCTCCTGGACTTGTAGGAGTTTCTGATGCTCTTTTTCACCCCTTGGCTACTTAAGAACATTTTTGGGCATGGTTGATGGCACACTTGACCAATTAGCAGTAGTGAGGCTGCACAGTTTGAGTGCCCACAACTCATTAGGTTTATAGAGAGTCCTGGAGCCATGCCTTGGTCACATTTATTAACCTGCTCCCTGCTATTGCTCTGGCCTTGAGAACGAACACCTCATTAGAGAGCAGCCCAGAGGTAACATGTGTCTCCTGGGACACTCTAGATAGTAACTATTTACTGTAAACATCATTGTTACGTTCACAACACGATCTATGTAGTACACACCACATCCTCTCACGTGTAGAGGAATCAGTACAGAGCAGTTGTCTATGGGGATGTGTCTCACCTCCTTCTCCCGTTGGGATTTTCTGAAATTTAATAAAAGTTGAGCTCATGCTGTGCCTTTTCAGTGGATGCACACTATGAATGTCTTTTTCTTCCATCCCACCACTTATTTTCATGAAGCACTGAAGAACTTATTATCTTGGAGACTCCAGCCATCTGTCAGGTTTGGTTATAATCACCCAACAGATGAAGAATTTATGAGAGCCAAAGACATAGTCACACACACCTATGTACACACACACATACTCACAAACACTGCCATTGCTTAAGTCTCATTTCCTTAGGAAACCAGATTAAAAATAGCATTGATGTCAATAATGAAGTCTTTATTTCTTTGGCAGATCTCTGTTCCTTTTAAACCAATCCTCCCAGTGAGAGGTACTGCAAAATTCTCAACTGGAACCAGACCAGATCTCTAAGTGATAAGAACCTCACAGCAGTTTCACTGTACCTCAAACACCTCAAGGAAAAACACAAAGTGAATGTGAATTCTGTATAAATACTGAAAACTGGTGCCGAATTTCATACCAAGTTAACCCAGTGCCGGCATTTGATTTTTCTCTCCATTTAACTTCAGTGTATAAATACTATTTTAAAAAGTTTTCAAACCTCAGTATTTAAGGTATTTCCCATTATAAAGTACAGAAAAATACTAAAAAAGACTTAAGTTATTAATTTAAATATAAGTCACATAGGTTTCAGTCCTGAAACATTATTCCAGGAAAATGATGGAGATTTCACTTTTCTGCCAGGGAGAGTTCCAAAGCTCAACACCACCAAAACGTGTTTAGACTAAAAAGGTGTTTGGAAGCTCTCTGGCAGAATAATTTTCAGTTGATGAGCAACAGTTTATCGAAATCTAAGCATTTGGTAGGTCTCACTGACTAGCTCTTGAAAACTAGAAGTTTCAAGGTGGATTTATCTGGCTTTTTGCTTATTCACCTTCCTCTTCTTTCACTGGAAGTTGATAGGAGAAAAGCCTAGTGGTTCTGAAATGACATTTTGCCATGTTTCAGTTCACAACTCTTTAGCAAACCTGTCTACCAAGAGGTAGCCAGTCCATTTTTGCCAAGAATGACCATACTTTCAAATTTTGTTAGCAGGTTTGTTTTTTTTTTTTTTAAACCAATTTGAAACAGCAATGTTTTTGCACGAACTGAAGTTGCTTCTCACTCCCCACCAGTCCAGTCCAGACTCAGGGTTTCATTAGGTCTACTGCACAGAGCAGAAAGGGAGCTGAGATTCAGACATGAACCCGAATTTTGTCCGATTTCAGATGGCAGCTCGGCTGTTGGACTTGGGTTTGAGCCCAGTTTCAGTTGCCACCAGAGCAATTTTGTCCAACAGGCCTCTGTTGCTTTCTACAGGCCTCTATAAAACAGCTGAACGGTGGCAGAGTTTGTGTTTTCAATGTCTAAGAGAGGGGAATAACTAAAGTTTACGACATCTCGTCTTGCCGGTTGGAGCTTTAATTATTTCCCCTCTGCCCCTCTAAGTAATTCTACCTTCACTTTACATTTCTGATGTTTAAATATTGGTTTTGGGCAGAGGGATATTTCGCATACATTTTCTTTTCCTTGACACTTCTCTTCTGATCTACCAAAGAAAATAACAATGGAACTGGGATTTAATAGGCTTATAAAGAGGGTATTGATGGGAAAGTAGCAGCCTAGATTAAACAACCAGAGTGATAAAGAAATGTTGTCTCATCCAGGTGCACATGCCAGTCACCTTGATGTCAGTTGCAGAACTACCATTAATTCAGTGAGAATAGGATCTGATCCCAAATCCATAAATCCTTTCTCAGCAAGTTTGCTCTGATGATATTCCTGGCACAACCATGACTAAGAAAACCTGAAACTCTCACAAGAACGCCCAGTTTAATGAGATTTCCAGTCCCAGTTTCCATACCAGTAAAAATCCTCAAGAAATCCACATAAATTACAGCCAGGCTTTTTAAAGCTTTCAGCTTCACATCTACTTTTGCAAAACAACTAACTCCAGCCAGCAGCCATGCCCTGTCTTTCCAGGGCATCAGGATGACCATCAGTTCCTCTCCATATGCAGTCCTCCTGCAACTTGGCTCTAAAACTGGTCAGAAATGGCTTGAATCTCTAAGAGACCAACACCACAAACAGTACAAACCAGTTCCTAAATTCCTGGCTTTACTAAATTCCCTTTCCAGCTTTTGCTTTAATAGCCTGAGGTTCCAAGAGTGGATCTGCAGGGGATACAGCTATGGTGGTCCAGGATGCCTTGGGATATCCATGCTCCTCCTCCGGAATACACACCCAGGCAGGAGGGGCAGCAGAAAGGAACATGAACTCAGGTCAAGGCCATCAACTTGTATTAATGTGAAGGATCTTTGCTTGCATACCAGGCTGTGAATTCAAGGAAACTGAGTAGCCAGATTTCCCTCTGGTCTGGGACAACGTCATGCAGAAGGATGATAAGTACACTTGGTGCAGAGACATCTTAATCACTGCAGGTAGCCCACAAAGGTATCCCAGCTGACACAAGATCCTTGGATCCTTTGCAGTCTGTACCCTGTTTGCCTTTCACAGGAGCATCCCACAGAAACCTCAGTGTTAGAGGAAGGCTGCCAGTCTTTGGGTTCTCCACGCTGCTTCTTTAAAATCTTCCCAACAGCACTGTTAAAGCTGGATGGGAACTTTCAGATGAGACAGTTTTGGGATGGGAAGTGATGAATTGTCTGGCATCCATATATTGATTTCAACACTCCCATTATGAAATCTAGAGTTATATGGGAGCTCTGCCTGGTCTCCTGAGAGCTTACAGGGTGGCCTGTGGATACACAGCAAGCTCTTGTGTGTGCGTGTGTGGGTGAAAAAGTATTTCATCCCATGTTTAAGCCCATTCCTGTGTAGCAGAGTGCTTAAGCCTCTCATGATTCTTTGCAGTTCTGAAAAGAGAAAATTTCCTGAATTATGTCTATATTTTTTACATCTCAAATGTTGAAGAGAAATACAGTAAGGGCATAGCCAAAATTTCTATATTATAGGACAGGAGGGGACAATATAGTTTTCTTTGAAAACAGGCAGGCAGAATTAGACTTATACAGTAGAACTTGGCACAGGCATAATAATAAATATGATATGAAAACGTCAGAGACCCAGAGGAGCTGACATTAATGTATGGGTTTCTTTAAACCAAAATCCTACTGCGTGCAGGCATCATTTCCCATTCATCATGGGGAGAATTACACCAGAGATGGTGAAACACGCTGCGGTTTGCAAGGCCCATTTTAACATTAGCTGCTTTTAACATTTAGCTGAATACCTGCAGCCACAAACATAAAGACCTGAGCTTGAGGCTGCACCTTCAGTGGAGCAATGATGAAAGCGAAGGTGAGCAGTGGCCAGGCAGGACTCCCTGCTGAGGACAATGAATTCTCCACCTGACCACCAAAGACAGCCCAGGGCTTGCCCAGCTTCCCTCAACACCAGGAGAAAGAACAGAATGCCAGCCCAAAGACAGGAATCTGTCCTTTTACCTGCTGTGTCTCTTTCCTTCCTTGGCTGCTACAGGTGGCAGCAGCCTCAAGATCCTCCTCATCATTGCATTCCCTATACTGTGTTTCTACAATTAATATCTTGTTATACAAAAACGATTTTTCTTGAATCAGAGTTACTGGAATCAAGAAGTTCCCTTTTCACAATAGGGTGGTGCAGGCAGGTTTATTTTGGCCTCCCTAACTCAGGCACTCTCTGTTTGCCAATTTAAGCTTCAGGTGAAAAGCAAATATTCGGGGACTTCCAAACCTTCATATTATACAAGATCAATGCACATAAAAAAAAAGTTCCCTTGATTTTTTTATTTTTATTTTAAAAGGCTGCAAGCTGGATTTGCACTTGGAACAAGCTTTTCCCCAGTGGAGTATCTCCTGATTTACAACAGAGAGTCTGAAAAAAGAATCAGGCACTGCCTGTTTAATGAAGACTTTTAAATGAATCAGTTACATGATTTTGGTCAAAATTAGCATGCAGGTCTCTTTCTAAAAGCAAAGTGATACTTTGCCTTAAAAACTAATAGTAAAAGAAGTCCATACACAAAAATAGGTTGACCTCACTATAAGCATCTGGATGCCCAAATAAACATGAGCAGAGGGAATTCTACCATCTGCAAACTGTTAATTCACCCTTTTCTTCTCTTTTGTAGGCTCGCCAAGTTCAATCTCCTGGTCGCCAACTTCTTGCTCCACTGAGAAAACCCGCTGATGAACTGTGCTAGTGATGTCAGTAGCACCACTAATCAGCGCTGGATCAGGATGCCTGACCTGGGGGATAAAGTCTCTTTATACTCCAGACTGCAAGTGCTTTCTTTTTTCTCCCCTCCCCCCTCCTTTTTCCCCCCCTTTTGTGTTCTACAGAGGATCCAAGATGAACCCCTCCCCTCCCCTCCCCCCTCCTTTTTCCCCCCCTTTTGTGTTCTACAGAGGATCCAAGATGAAGAATGGAAATGGTAAAGAGCTACACAACCCTGGTAGCCAGAGGACCGGAATCCCGATGATTTAGTTCCCAGTGGAACCAACTCTGCAACTCCGAGTCTGATTTGCTGCATCAGTTGGGAGTGCAAAACAGCTATTTGCATATTTGACATCTGTAAATCCCCATCCCTCAGTGTGCAGTTGGATGGCGGCCTGAAGGCATTTCCCTTCCGAAAAAAGCACTTTCAAGTAACACATGTGAACCTCGGTGCCAGATCTGGTGGCAGGTGCTAATGGCTTTCACAAAAACTCTCAGGGTTTTAATTACCCGAGTTTTAAGTTGTGCACAGTATCCATCACATCCTTTCTTTTCCCAAACTGCAGAGTAGAAATATGGTTTCCAGTAACAACAAAATCCCACCTCTACCCGCCCCAGTTCAACATCCATCACGTTCCAGCTCAGTTGTGGTCACCTTTTTAACCGTCGATGAAGCATGTTCAAGACAGCTACATCATCTGGATATCTCTCCAGGGGCTCTTTAGCTTTTGGAGGAAAATAAGAACACTTCAGTGGTGATCAAGACCATTCAAGACCTGAGTCACCCTGGAGATGTCTGTCACTCCTACTCATTCCAGAAGGTGAAGGGTGAGCCTGTTTCTGTCTTTGGTACCTCAAGTATCTAAAATGACGTGTGCTGAAATTCCCTTTGGGAATCCTCTGCAGAGAGGACAAAAGGAAAAGAGTTGGAGCTGAGGACTACGAGAAGGAGATTTTATATTCTTGCTGTGCTCTCACACTAGCCCCATCCTTTAGAAAAGTTGCACAATGCTCTCTTTCCCTACTGAAAACCCACTTCTGAGTGCCACTACAAAGAATTACCAGATAACATTTACTTTGGAAATAAGTAACGTTACTGTTTGAGAGCCTGGACTAAACGACCTTTAAAGGTTTCTTTCAACCCAAATTATCTATGACTATTGTTAACAGTCTGATTTATGATGATCAGAATCAGTACTGATGATGCTGCCTGCCCAATGCTGGTTGAGAGAACTCCACAGGACGAGGAGGGAATTCACCCATTCTGAGCACAGAAATTATCAAATTCTACTTCTGCTGTTTCTACTTTGGGATGAATTCCTCTGTTTTCATGGGAGCACACAGACATCTACAACTGTATTTTCTTGCAGAGCATCTCAGAAATTCAAACCTAATCCATCAACCAATAGGTACCTAATCTCAGCCGCCTCAGCCTACGGCTGAGCAAGAGCGCTCGTACTTTCATGTACACAGATCCCTGTTATCACCAGCTGCACCTGGAGCTGTGGTCACCAGCCCACTCTGGCTTCCACCACACCATGGACAACAGCTTGGGTCCTCTCTGACATCTCAGATGCAGGAGGCTGGTGAGGTGGTTTAACATTTTCCTTCCTCCACCACGGGACCGTGGTCCAGAGACAGTTTGATTCCCCTCTTACCATGGGAGATGCCATGGAACTTGCATTTCAGCTCTGTCTCAGCACTTAAAGAAAATTCTCCGTGATACATTTATTATTTTAACTAACCAAACTCACTGCCTTAAACCCTACTGATTTGGCTGCTAATAAGCATCATGAACTGGAGCAGCATCCGAATTTCTGAAGCAGTAAATCCAGCTCTCAGCTACAAAACTGACAGCTCTCATAAAAGAAAGAAAGAAAAAAAATGCAAGTAAGTAAAACATCCTAAGGAAATTATCGTTCAAATTAACTGCAGACATAAATTTATCCATTTGTTATCATAAGTGTTACTTGAAAATTATTTGGCCATAAAAATGAAATAAACCAGAGTGATTTTTTCTTAAACATTGACTTCATATGTATAGTCTTAGTTGCCAAAATATTAACTCTTTTTAACAGCCTATGTGCTCTTGGCTGTGTGTCTTTCTTGACTGTAAATGGCCCTTTATAAATTGTCTGTATATATGAGGTCTAAGGCTGTTATTACAGATCAATAATTCCTAGCAATCCATGATGGATTTTCAAAACACAAAACCCAAGTCAATACCCAAATTTTACTTGAAAGCACTCTATTTAGCAACCCTTAGTCATTGAAAGGGAAACATTACCATGCCCATAACTGAAAAATATCATTTAACTGCACAAACAATAACTGCTGTTTCATTACTAGAGTATAATTACTGTGAATACAGGTATGGTGATATTTTCACATTAAGCCTGAATATGGTAAACCCTGGCAGGAGAAGAACGAAGTCTATAGAACTGGGTATGAGCTGGGTCCCCTTTTACCCAAAGCCTGTATTTTTCTTGGAGAGGAGAAAGAAATGAAAGTAGAAAGAATAAATGACCATTTTCACTTCTACGTGTTTTATAAAGGAATAAATTAAAAGTCTGAATTACTCCAACACATTTAAATTGTGAGTAATTCCATGGAAGACAGGAAAGGGAGAAATCCATTGAAAAGTCTACTTTTTATTTTTAAGAATGACAGAAAACTGAAAAGCTCTATTCAGAACTGAGTAATATTTTTTTTGTTTTAATACTTCTGACTGGAACAAGAAAAAAACATCTTTCAACAGCATAAAAAAGCTTTGCTTCGCTTTATGAAAAACTGTTTTATCTCAGCGTGCTTGGATATTCAAAGGCCTGTCCCCTTCCCACTCCTTCATTCCCAGGACTTGTCTGTTCAGTGTTTCACAGCCCTCGTGCTCTTGCAGACCAGATTCTGAGCCACCTCTCCTATGATGCACCACAGCTCTAAACAGAATATAGCAAAATTTTAACCGGGAATCCCAGTTTACAGGAGAACAATGACACCCAGGCACCCGGGATTTTGATCAACATCTTCAAGAAGTGGACTTGCTTTTCAGAAGCAGGCTGAAAAATTCTGCTGAAAGATTTTGATCAGCCTTCTTTTAAAAGAGAGGCAGGATGAAGAAGGTAGAAATTCTACGTGTAAAATAGTTAATAACCAGCCCATAAACATGCAGAGTTGCACAGGCAACAGAATTAATTGCCTGCTATATCCCAATCACTTCAATGGCCTCATCTTCCATATGAAGGCAGAGCAGGTGTTTCCAGGGGTGACCTGACCTGCCAGACCTGCCAGGACCAGGGTGTGGGATCTGTCCCTACGTGAAGGTTATTTAGATCTGATGAGAGGGGATGCCCCATCTCCCTCTGCCTGCCATTTTCAGCCACACATTTTCATCCAGCCAGCTGGGAATTCAGCTTACACTGGATGAGCTATGTTTTTTTCCTGATGGTGAAGTGCATGCTTTATTATGGGGACAGGGCTTTACACTCTACCAAGTTTCAACTGAGAAGGGATTTTCTGCAAGATTTCTGCAACACTGACCATATACTTTTTGCTGACAGACACCTGCATCCTCCAGCTCAGTAGCACCAGGCTCCTGCACCAGGTTGCCAGGAAATCATCATCTTGCTTTTCAGCTGAAGCTAGTCATTGGGTTTCTTTGGGGTTTTTGGCGGGTATTTTTGGTTCTACAGTCATGGAGCAGGACTCACTGAGCCAAACGAGACTGTAATTTGCAAAGACACCTGTGTGGTGCCTTCTGGCTTAGTCAAGCTCGTTATACAAATTCATTACAGAACTACCCACCCGTGGCACTGGGATCTTAGATCAAGCTGAGGATGGTGCCCTGAGGGAGCAGCAGAGCCTCAGTTGCTGCACACAGCTGTGCAAAAGCCAGGTAAACCTTCACTAGGGCAGTATCCATAAGGTACAGCTCCTGCAGGGAGGCCACTGGAGGAACCAGGCAGGGCTCTACCTCAGGAGGGCTGTTTTCCCCATCTCCAAGCCCCTTGGCTACAGCTATACCTGTGAGTTACAGGATGCCACTGAGTCCACGTGAATCATCGTGTGGGGCTTGAGACTCCCTTCTACAGCAACCCTTGTCCACAAAATTGCATTTGGGGAAGTTTTTCCAAGGTGCTTTTCTCGTAACAGGCTTATTTTCTTATTTATTTTCCTAATTTGATTTGGCAGCACAGTTTTACCCAGTTTTTCCCTCCCAGAAACTATGATGGAGATTACGAAATTTGGAAAACAATTCACAATACACATATATAATTTAATTACTATTCATCCATTAGTTCCAATACCCTCAAAATAAAGGGATTGATGCAAAAATCACGCTTAGCATAATTTGGAGTACATAGTCCAGAACACTTTTTTCAAATTATTTCCCTTTCATCGTTAGTCTTAAAGATGCAGAATCTTAAATGAAGTGAAATAATTTTTGCACTGTTCTGGGAGCAAATGAGCTCCCGCAGACTCTATCATGCCTGTCCTAACCAAAGGTGCATTCCTAAAATTTTACACTTCAGAATTCATGGGAATATGTGAAAGCCTCAACTTTCATCAAAAACACCCACCATTCACTTTTATAAAAGGCAAAATCAAATGCTCAAAGTTTTAGAAAACTATTTGAATTCACAACCCAACCACATACCAAAGAAACCATTAAAATTCATGAATTAAATATAAGAATGAAAAACACAACATGTATCAACAAACACCACTCATAATTCAGTGCATGGGGGAAATAAAAAGGAAACAAAACCCCCAAAAAATTCTTCAAGAGGAAAAACTGCATTTGAATCATAAGAGAAAATGAACTTGCTTGAGCTTCAGTCCCATAATAATTTTGGCATTGAAAAATTAATAATTTTCTCAGAACTTACTGCACGAAGGAAAAAACACCCCAGAGAAGCAAGAAGGAATTAATTGTATTAAAGTAGGGATGGCCTGCAGGGATGGCCCACTTTGGTGAGAAAGGCCAAAGGGATGCTGGAACAAAGAACCCAAAACAAAAAGCTTTCCTTGGCATCTCCCGCATCCCAGCTCTCAGTAAATCCAGCTGCATGTGTCTGTTCTGTCCTGCCACAGTCAGTGCTGGGAAAACGAAACAACCCAGCAACAAAGGCAGTTTTCAACATGGCCAAAAATGGGTGCAAAAGAAAAAATGAGACTTGCTCTCCATAAGCCAGCTTTCCCAAGGGATGCTGCTAGGGAGTTTCAGGTAGGTGCTGTCTGATGGGGACAGGAAGTGAAAGCTCAAACCTCCCAGAAGTTAAACGTGCCTTTCTATAGAATGCAGTGTGTAATTAGTATCCATTTGCTTAATTTCACTTCTGTTATCAGCACAGATTGGATTGGATCCATGACCCACCTAGTCCAAGATCCTGGTCTGTAACTGATGCCCTGGAAAAGTGTGTAGAGCAGGGTAAGTGGGCAGTGATGCCCAATATGAGTTTATCCTCTCAGCTCCAATATGTATTGGTTAAGGGATTTCCAAAACTGGAGACTATGTCAAAGCCATCATGTTCGATAATCTCTGATAAACCTCGCTCCTCGGGTTAGACAACCTGGTTTTCATGAATCCCTGTCCAATTATGAACCATCATGATATATTTTCCTACTGTAAAAACAGTTAAGCAAAACTTCTTAGCCAGAAACATCAGGCAAGCCTGAGACTAAATAAGCTTGGGAAAATTCAGTCCGGATACACTCAAAAAATAAATACATCAAAACGCATGTGTCTCCACTAAAACCCGCAGTCTTTAATCAAAATTCCCACTGAAGTGAGTAGCGAAAGGTGAGTTGTTGCCAGAGTTCATAGCGAGAGCCATGGGATGAGGAGCAAAGTTCTGTCAAAAATGAGAAATTGCCAAGGAGAGGGAGCAGGAGGAGCAGATTGGTTCTCAGCACGGCAGTCTCAGGCTGCCTTGAAGCTGAGGGAGCTCAAAGAGACACTTAAGCTGGTGCTCAGGATTCAGCTGAGCTGGGGCCTGAACAGTTATTATTTATACTCTTATCACACAGAAATGTGAATTCCACTGGAAAAGGGAAAATAAAAAAAACGACAGTAGCACGTACTGTTGCAGACTCATAGAAGTACTGCAGATGTCTTTGTTCTGCAGACTTTAGGGAGAGCATTTAAACAGGCAGAGGGACATATTGGATTTTTACTTAATGGTTCAAAATGCTGCTATTTAGCTACACACACACCTCATGCACTTGTGAAAAGCCTAAAACCAGCAAATCTGTACAGAAACACGACCAGAGCAGTTAAGTCACTCATTGAGGAAGTCTTAACTACAGCAACCCCAAGAGGTTTGAAACTCTGGGCCAGCACCCTGTGCCACCAAAGGGTTTGTGTGCCATCAGCACCTGGGTTTGCAAATTCAAACTTCAACTATCTGCTACACTTGTGGCTACAAACCATTGTGTGAACACAACCCAAGCAGGCCACAAGTCAGTCTGGGAAGGGAACAAAGACAGCAGCATGAAGAGCACTCAACTTCACATTTCTACAGCTGGATGGAAAACAAAGGAGAGCAGCCTGTCTGCAGCCAGGCTGGACCAAGACCCACCTCCTTCAACAACTGCATTTCAGAAGCAGGTCTAGACAAACAAAAACCTTTCTGCTTCTGCTCCTGCTCAGAGACAAAATCCTAAAGCATTCAAAACACTTTACTTCCAGTCACAATAACTGAGTAAAACAGAAAAAGTCATGCCATACCTGCTCCAAAGGCAAAGAAGAAGCTCTTGTCTCTGTTCTCCCTTAAAAGTGACATCACTCTCTTCCCCATCCTCTCATTCCTCTTGTAGATGAGCTCCTGTCTGAAGTAGCTGTCTATCTCCTGAGCCGTCACCTGCTCGTGGGGCGGGAGTGTTGTGTTGATGAAGTTAGGGACCTGCAATGGAGAGAGAAGCTATAGCTCAGCTGGCACTGGTTCAGGAATCGCCAAAACACTCCATGTTTTAATCCAGCCTTATGTAAGCCACCTGAGCATCACTATCATTTAAAAAAAACCAAAAATCTGTTAGGCGGATAAGAGCTTGGGAGGTTGTTAGGAAGTCTTAAAAAAAAAAAATAATAAAAAAAATCAATGAATATACTTTTTTTTTTCCAAAGTGAAACTAATATTTTCTAAATAAAACTTTCGTTCATTTTGACTTTTCTCTGTTCCTTCAGCAAAATGTAGTTTCAGGTGTTACATTTGGGTGAGTTACTAGGACCTTTATTCTCTTCTTGCTCAAAACAGTTCATTGGTTATTTAATACCAAAATCCTGTGATCTGTTCCCAGCCAAGGTCACCATGAACTTGAGTAAGGACTGTATCTGGGCTTTTTTAATAACTTAACAGTTTTAAAAGAGGCAAGGACAGCAAAACCAGACACAGGAAGATGTACACAGAGTAAACCCTCTCATCCTTCTTGCAGCTTTAAATGCTTTTAGATCTCACCAGAGAGGTCAATGCATTGCAACACATAAATCCCTGGAATGTTCCTGACATTTTTGAGGAAGAGATTTTCACAAGAACTGCTCCCTCAGTCCCTGCTTTTGTGAGAAGAGATGTTCATAGACACAGAAGAAAGGCTGAAACCCCAAGGACCAGAGGCAGACCCAGGAATGAGCCAAGATCCAAGCTGTAATGGACAGACAAGCCAAAAGTCTCTGATTATTAGGATAACAACTTATTTTGACACAGTAAAGGTCCAAGGTCTACCACAAGAGTTTGGGGGCCCAAGTGCCCCATGGTGGGAAGTGCTTGTAAGTGGGCAGTGTCTGATGACTGCTAACGGGACCCAGGCACATTCTGGAGGTTTTCTGTGCCTCACCACTGGAAAGCAGCTTAATCTGCAAAACCTAGATCCAGCTTTCTGAGTCCCCAGGTAAATGTAAAGCTGCCAGGATTTCCAGTGTTAATCTGAGCTGGTGGTAATGACATTGCAGGCACAGCCCATGAGGGGAACATCCCTCACTCGCTGTGCTGAAATACTTGATGCAGTGACTCTCTTACTCAGGTTATTCTTCCTCTGGTTTTCTACTATACCGAATTCCTGTACTCATTTTCTAAAACTTGCCTTCAAACTATGTTTTGCAGACCACATCTTACCCTCCCACTTGGCCACACGGTTTTATCACAACAATTTTTGTCTTTTCCCACCCTCTTCACTCATACTGCCTCTCCAAAAGTTTTCAGCAAGTCTTAGGGAGACTTCCTAGTGACTTTCCTTAAAGCTTTTTTTTTGCAGCCCCATTTTCATCACTCTTAATGTGTGGGACCAAGCAGCAGAGATTTCTCACCATGCATTATGCAGGATGAGTCTACACTTCACTCTGGATTCCCACCAAAGGCTGTACCCAGTTGAGTGAGGCAGAAATGGGAACCACATCTCCTGACCCAGGGGCTCCCAAGTGGATGGAGCTAACACTGATGCTGACAGAGACCCTGCCCCAGTCTATTGGGTCTTACAGACCAGCTGGACCTTTCCTTTTCCAAATGACTTCTCAACCTGCTTTGCCAAATCAGAGTGATCCTCACAGCATGTCCTTCCTTAAGGGTTCAATTGCATTACCCTGAATCATTCCTTTGGGCTTTCCAGCATGGCTTGGAATCACCAGTGCATCTTGTGAACTCCTCAGAGCATGCAAGTACTTTGCACCTTGTTCTCAGTTTAGCCCTTTGGCAGCACTCAACAAATAATAAGTCCCATTAAGCCAGACCTATCTGACACACCAGTTTCCTGGAAGGAAGCTGCCTCCACGTCTGGCAAGAACATGCATTTGTCTCAAAGGGATGCAGAAGTAGCCTGACAGTGTTAAAGAGGTAAAATGCTGCTGGCTACAGCAGCACAGGATGTAGTGGCTTCCATTCCCAGTGAAAAGCAGGGAGAAATTTATATTGTAGGAATAAAGTCTGAGGAACGAGTAGCCATTTTACACTTGCAATAACCTCTCTAACACAAAGCTGTAAATCAGGTGGTCCATGCAGGTATCACAAGCCTTTGCACCTCCTCTGTACTGAGGCTCTGTGCTTAATGGGTTGATGTAGCTCAGGGAGGAGTCAGGGAAGCCTTTAGACACGGAAATGGAAGGTGAAATTTTTTGGAAGCATCTGAAAGCTCAACACCCACATAAGAGAAATCTCTTCTTCCCTGGTTTCGGCTGAAGGGAAGTGAAGGCTGGGAACTGATGAGACCTGATCTGGAATGACCTGAGATGCTTTGGGGAAAACAAATTACTGTGAGGACAACCTTCTGCTACACAAAGCAGGAGCAGCAGTGCTGGGGGACCAAGCAGCTTTGTGCGTCCCACTCCTGCCAGGGGACAGCTCTGATGCTGGAGGTCCAAGAACAGAAGTTGCATTTAGACCTTGACCAAGAAGAGCTTTGCCAAGAAAGGAAGTACCTTTCATCACCTTGTGCAACAACATCACTTGCAATCCTACATCCACATTCAACCTACAGTTTTTTCCTCCCCTTTATCTAACCTAAAATACAGTACACAAAACAGACCCATTTACTTGCCCTTTCTTCCCTCCCTTTCTTTCCTTCTCTTCTGTGGGAGAGTTTGCCAATGGCAGAGAGATAAACTTAAAACCAAGGACTGTGTTTTGTCAGTGTTTCTGGTGCTTGCCTAAGGAACAAGACAAAGGAAGGCATCACCTCGAGAGGCACATCATCAGCTACAGGTCCCGCTGCACCTTGAGCATTCCTGTATTTCTAATGCCTGGCAAAAATAAAACATGCACGTGTGTTTCTGCGTGTGTGTGGCAGAGGACAGAAGATAAATGGTTGCAGTAAGTATGCCCATACACAGTAGTGCAACCACACTCCAAGCTATGACACTGGCCCCATCAATCACCTCTGCTCCTCCCTGAATTGCAGTTCCTTTCCACAGTCGGTGACATACACCATGCCTGGCTTCGAGGAGGCAGCTGCTTCTGTTGATTTAATAAACCCTCTGGATTCTTAACCACCAGATAGGGATCAGGAAGTCAAGAAACAGTCACACGCAATTAGGAAACTATTAACTAGAGCCAGAATTTAAGTGGTTTGTTTGTTTGTGGTTTTTTGTTTTTGTTTTTTTTTTTCTGTGGGGAAAAAAGAAAAAGAAAATCTCTTGTTTTAAATGTGCACCAAAAGGATGCACCTACCCTCTTCCACTTTTACTTTGTTTCCATTCAGTGAAAAAAAATTAATTTTAACATTTTAATTATATGTATTTGTTGTTTTTGAACTGAGAGGGAATGAGTGAGACATTTGCTGTGCCATTGGGTGAGGGAGTGACCTCCCAACAATAGCTGAACGCTGCTACCAGTATTTAAATGTACAGTGGAGTGGATGATGTGACCAGGTGAAAATCCTAACTTCTAATTTTGCTGTTCATCTAGGAGAGTAATAGTTGGACTAGCAGAAAAACACATCACCTGGGGTGTGCTCACTTTGTAGTGGCTACACATGACAAGAGATAAATTGATTCTTTATGTCCAGTCTTTGCAAGCTTTCTGAGAATCTAACCAGCTCATATATCTATTTATTTCTCATGGAAACTCAATAATGTATTTCACTGAGGTGTTCAAAATATGGAATATTTTGTTTTACTGAATAAGTTAGCACTCCTCCTTTTTTTCTAATTCCTATTTTCTTTGGGTTACGACTCTTCTATGGACAATATAGTAGACTCAAAACTCAGTCATTTGGTATACTCTGCCTTTCTTAGTTAAAATTTTGAGGTTAAAGAAAGGCAATATGAGAATAAAAAAGAACCCCCAGCCTTGCAGACATTTTTTACCCTCCCTACTGCCTGTATAATTTTAGTTGAGCAGTATCCCTGATGGAATATATGTGTGGGTAGAGCTCTGTGCACACATCTGAGCTCACAGTACTGTGGGATGCGGGCCATAATTCTTCACCTTTGAAGTCAGTGGGAGCTTTAGGCAGAAGAAAGAGGAAGGATTGTGGAGTGGTTATGACACTACCCTGAAAAAATGATTCTGCTCCCATGGGCGATACAAATCTCTTGCATGATCACAGGCGTGTCATTTGGGTTTAAACCTTCAAAGAAAACTTGGCACTTAACCTCCACTAAGTATCCTTGAAGCATTTGGCTTTATTCCTCCTGTCTCTCAAAAGTCCATCTGTAAAATGGGGACAGCAAGACTTTCTACCTTGATGTTACTCACAAGGCACTGGCTGACTCTAGCTGTGGAAGGACCCAAAGGAAGATCCAAAGTCCAAGACGATGCTCGGTGGTAACCTCTCTTCCAATAAATTCCCACAGAGGCTGGAATTCTGCTGCAGTCATTAGCATAAGAGCTAACAACATACTTTAGCTTAGAAAAATGCATCAGCCATAACTCAAGATCTATGCTATGCTGTCAGCTTTGTCTAGGGAGACAGAGAGAAAGAAAAAGGAAAAAAAAAAGAAGAGAAAAGCAAAATATATTGGTGTAGAGTCTTTTTCACATTTAGGGCTTACTGCCAAAGTTCAGCTGAAAATGCATGGACATGGGATGACATTTAAGTACATTTTCTAATTTACTATTTTTTAATATTTAGACAAATATTCTGAACAGAGGCACAATGCCAGAGTTGTGAATATGTAACTGCAAATAATTTTTTTGGACACATATAAGCACCATCAACTATGATTAACATTTTTTTCCCCCTGCTTTGGATTTATTGGCTACAGTGGAACTGCTCTAGACTCAGTCCAGTATCAAATCACAATCAGATGTGGACTAATAGTGTTATCGTTCCTACTCCTATACACCACAGTTCCCAATCCTCTGATAACCTTCCTTAGCCTCGTTCTGTTCCAGTGATGATAGAGTATTTCTGGAATGTGCATTCCAACTGTAAGATTATGTCCATGAAAAACCAATACTACCGAGACTGGGACAGAGGGCTGGGTGCCCTTCCTTGCCTTCAAGGTGCTCTTCAACTATAATTCTACCTGCAGATGGAGAAGAGGAAGCTGAGTCAGGGAAGTGGGAAGCCAGCTCCTGCCACGGAAAACACAGTGACCCTAAAACCTTTCCAGCTATTATCTTCCTATATCTTGGTCAAGCCTGTTGGCTTCTGAGACTCTTCTCTCCCACTGTCTCCCAATCAGCAGATGATTTGAGGTTTTCCAGCCTCACCTCCTGTGAAGTATCCAAACTCCACATGCTGCAAGTACAGCACCATCCCTAATAGTTGCAGGAGAATCTATTAATAATAAAAATGCCTTATTTCTTTAATTCCTTCTCTCCCCAGCGTTCACTGGCTAAACAGAGAAAATAGGAGGAGCCACACCCAGGGTCACCTATGGCAAGCCAGAGAGCTGGCCATCAGCTTCCAGAATTCCAGTCCAGCACCTCAATCCAAACCCCATCCCTCTTTCCCTGACAGGAGGGCTCCACTTCCATGCTAGTAATTCTTATCTCCAGTTGTAAGCAGGGAGTTGTTCCCAGATCACGACAACTACATTAATTTTTTCTTAAACATGCTAAAGATTGGGTTCTCTTTATTAGTCTTTTGGTTTATGAGCTTTACGTGGGCAGAGGCCAGAAGACAAGTAATGGATCGTGCTTTGAAGGATTTTCCCCACATCATTCAGGTCAGGAACTTTTATCCAGTCGACAGCACTATGCAAGATAAGGATCTGAAGAGCTGACAGCTCAGCTTATGGGGGCTGCCAAGGAGCCAAAGCAGCATCCCAAAACCCGCTGGCTCCTCCAGCCCTAAATTCACACCAGCCCTTCTTGGGTCAGAGGCTGACATCTGAGCTCGAGTTATCATTCCTTTATGAAGGGAGGATACCCTCCTGTTAACCAGCCCTGACAAGGCATTGTGGCTTTTACTGAAGTGCTGCAAAATATACTGCTCTGGACTTGGAAGACACCTGTTTTCCTCTGATTTATGGATCCTTCTGGCATCTGGGAGAGCAATATCCATTTACTGCAGCCTCTGATAGAAGGATTCAAATAGTGCAAAGTGAATGGGCTGTGAGAACAAGCATCTCCACAAGGCTGCTGCAGAAATGAGTAATGCTGCCAACTCAACTGGTTTTCCTCCAGCACTCTTGAGTTTCCATTGTGATGGAGACCAGCAATGGCCAAGGAGGGGGTGTCTGGTTAAACTGATTTAGCCCAAAGCCCAAAGTAGGCAGCTGCCAAGAAGATAAGCTTCCAGTTTGTTATGGAAAAGGGAAACCAGGAAGGAGCAGTATCCAGTTTGAGCATGTGATTAACCCATTATTGCTTTCTTTTAAGCACCAAAATTTAAAGTAATATACTAGAAGCCCGAGTTGACTGTAAAAGGAGTCTTTCATCTTCAGAGTAAAGTCAGTTCCATCACTCCTTTCCCTGGGCTGGAGGGGAAAAAAGGCAAAAATACCTTTTGCTTGAAGGGAAGTAAGGGAACAAAGGAGTTCAAGAGCACAAGGAAAGCCAGAGTAAGAGCAAGCACATTTCTTGGTACCAGCTCTGGGCAGCCATTTCTGGCTGTGAGCTAATCCCTGCCCACCTACATCACTGCTCAGGATCCCTGTACACTGCAGATACATTGCAGTTCATGTCAGTGAGCTTTCTGCATTTAAAGCTAGTGGGGTACCCCTCAGCACAGCATGGCAGCCTGAGTGTGAAAATAGAGGTCTCTGAGTTTCAAACTGGCTAGTTCAGGTTTATGAGCCACTAGAACATCTAAACTTGTAAATAGAGAAAAATTACAAATAGAAGAAGACATGGAGGGGGAAAGCAGGCTGAATGCCAGTGAAGTCCCTATGGATAGTACATGATACTTCTAAAAACCAGCTCTGCAGGTGACACGAAAGCTGTAGGAGTCATTGCTGGACTGAGTGTAATATTGCCTGCAGGCAGGGTGGGCTGCAGCCCTTGGACACTCCTGTACCTGCAGCTTCAGCTCTCACCACACCTGTGTGGAGACCCTCCCTGGGATCACCAAACCCATCCTGTCACTGCCTGGTGGCACAAGGCCAAACAACAGCTGTGTGTCCTGCCTAGT
The DNA here is from genome assembly GCF_001604755.1 of Lepidothrix coronata. NCBI lineage: Eukaryota > Metazoa > Chordata > Aves > Passeriformes > Pipridae > Lepidothrix > Lepidothrix coronata. The sequence goes on from NW_016690192.1 coordinate 175,950, forward strand.
TCTACCTTCTCTGTCCATTTGGGCAAAAGAAAAACATCTTTTAAAAAGAAATTAAAAAAGGCAGAAAGGCTATAGGGATGGACTGTGCATCTCACATACAGCCTGGGGGGTGAGACTTCCATCCCTGTTAGAGAAGACTTTCAACAAATCCCTGGGAAGTCATGACCTCCATGTATGTTTTCTATTTGTTTTTCCACACCAGTCAAACAGTTGTTTTCCAAGCACTTAGGAAAGAAAAAGAAAAAAAGAAGCAAGCAAGCAACACCAACCCCTCCTACAAGGCCTCCCTCTCCATCCCAACCCTGTCCCTGCTCCCCTTGGTCGCGATGCCAAAATATGCAGCCGGCCTCTCTATCTGAATGAATGTTTTGATTAAAGAAGCCTTAACAAAACACAGTCAGAACAATGATCCCGGCCCCCTTTCTGCAAGCCTCACCAACTATGCAGTGTATATTTAGGACCAGATTACAGGGACCTGTTCATTAATCGAGTAACGATGACAAGCCTGTAGTGTATGCAAATAAAGGTTTGGGTTTCGGAAGGGGAGGGTAAATCTTAACTACCTAATGATACTCCTGCTGCATTTAAAGCCCCTTCATTGCTGGGATTGTTTTGAGGCCAGCTTTCATGAGCTTGCAAACATATGGAAAAGTTCAAGATTTTCTATTTCCCTTCCAAATGCTTTGTTTCCTTTGACAAAGAATACTTTTTTTCTGTTCTGACACTAAAACCATCACCTATTATATTGCCATGACACCCAAGTCAAGATACTGATCAAAGGGCAAAGCAGGGCAATAAAGTGAAGAAAAAAAAAAACAAGAAACGGGGGCCAGATGGTTTGGGTGGGGGGGTGTTTTATAAAAAAATTGCAATTCTTTTTGCAAAGGTATTTTTCAT
>NW_016690192.1:180694-200466 GCF_001604755.1 Lepidothrix coronata
AGAGAGAGATGTTTCCTACTCCACTTTGGGGTCATAGTCTAACTTAGTAAGCTCAGCCCCTTAAAGTTTTACTAAGTTTAAATAAGGATTTATACATTGGGAAAAATGGTGCCTGGACAAAAAAAAAAAATTAAAAAAAAGAGAAAGGGAAAGGAATGAGGAATGTAATATAACCACAGGAAAGCAGAGGTGTTTCCCTTTCACTGTTCTTAATTAAAACAAAGGCCTTCTCAGACCTCAAAAAAATTGGGGCAGCACCTTGATATCATGAAAGAATGGACACATCTTCTAAAAATACTGTGGCACTCATGTCTCACAAGATTGGCAGGAGTACCTGCCCTGAACTTTAAGTGGCAATACATCTCACTTGGGATATTTTTAGTTTTTCTGCATTTGTAGGCCAATCGTTCATTGTCACCTCATGAGACCTCCAATAGACTCAGCACATGATAAATTCCTCTGCCTACATTTAATGTCTCCAGAGAGAGATCCCAGGGGGGATGCTTCATGTGTAATATTTAAGCCAGGCTAATCTAATTTGGTAACCAAATGGCAAAAACTCTCCATGGCAGACAGAGTCTTTCATCCTTGCAACAAACCACATAGAACAAACTTTGGAATCACCCCAACTGGCAAAACTTGGCCTGAATAGGGAGTTTATTTTAGGTTTTAATTTTCTATTTTGTTCTGCTCGCAGTTAAAATAAATGGTATAAAGCTGGTTTATGAAAACACTACCAAGCACAAAAACCCTGTACCCAACAGTACTGCACAACATTTAGAGTTCTGCAGGGACCAGTATACATAGAGGGATTTTAATTTTCCATGGCCCGTAAGTGTTATAATCTCTATCAACTGCGTGCACTCTGGGACCATGACTAACACCATTGCTTGAACTCTGACTGGTTGTTGGCTTCCTTCTTCTGTCTTTAACACTGTTTTGAAACCCACATTTGATCCAATAATTTGGAGGGATAAGCAAGCTGTTCCTCTCAAGTTGAACCCACGGGTCTGATATAGGACAATGTGAAAATAAACCACAGATGTCTGTGAGTCCATGCAACGGGTGTGAATGGCCACAACTAATCTCAGGGACAAAGGCTTTCTCACTGGAGAAATTACACTGGTAGAGATTAAAAGGCAACACAGGACATTCCCACACCAGGACAATCTTCATGGGTTTGTCTACAAGTACTCCTTTCATCGCATCCATGGCAAACATAACAGCACATCTTGCTTGTTTATTCCATGTTTATCATTTGTGCTGTGCCTCAACACTGCAGGAATAGTTACAACCACAGGACTAACAGGAAAGGAGAAAGAAGAATCTATGTATTAAATGAGAATCTCAGAGTTTGCCATGAAGTATCAAACTGGTCTGGAAAGCAGATTTCTGCTCCGTTGAGAGTTTTTAATAGCTTTGGATAACTAAGATAAACGGAGACTGAAGGGCTGACTGAGACACATACAAAATTATTGAATTGTGACATGTTTGAGAAGTTATTTACTTTATAGAGTATTAATGTAAGGTCCACTTCCTCTTCATATATAAGCTCAAATATTACAAAGATTCTCCCCTCCCTCGCTTAATGAGGGGTCTACATTCAACAGCCCCCAAACATCTATAATTAGCTTTTTTGTAGGCACATTCCTAGGGAAGTCTTCCAGGCAGTACATTCCTTGTTCCAAGTAATAAGCAATAGGACAAGAGGAAACAGCCTCAAGCTGTGCCAGGGGAGGTTTAGATTGGATAGCAGGAAAAATTTGTTTACCAAAAGGGTTGTCAAGCACTGGAACAGGCTGCCCAGGGCTGTGTTGGAGTCACCCTCCCTGGAGGTATTTAAAAGATGTGTAGATGTGGCACTTGGGCACATGGTTCAGTGGTGGGATGGGCAGTGCTGGGTTAATGGTTGGACTCGATGATCTTGGGGGTCTTTTTGAACCTGAACCATTCTATGACTTTCCAGAGCCCAAGAAAAATCATGGAAATTCCACTCTCACCAAGCAAATGAGGCACATGTGGAAAGAAAACACAGGACATCAGAAAGGAAGAGGGGGAAGAGGAGACAAAGTGCTGGCTGGGATATTACTAAAAAAGCAACTGATTTGTTCTCAATCATCTGGCCCATCTGGAACAATTCTGCTCACCTGAGAAGTGTCATGGTTGAATATCACAGCATTCAGGTCTCCACAGTTGTAGTGCTTGATGAGATCTTCAGTGGTATATGGGGCCTGCAAACTACCTGCTCGAAGGCTTTCATGCTGGAGCAGAGTTTGGTTCAGAGCAAACAGCACCTGCAGAAACGCAGACAGAAAGGGAGAAGGTAAGTTAAAAATACCAGGAATCAAAACAGCAAAGCCTAAAGGACCAAACTTTGAAAAACTCTCCTGCACCTGAGGTCTATTCACTTGATCCATTCTGGCCCACAGTAACAAGGGCTGGTCTTCAGGCACTCCCAAATGGAAAAGCATTCAGATGCAAGGCCCCCTAATAGCAGAAGACCATATTATAGACCCCTTGATATTCCATATAGAGTATAACTTCACAATACATAAATATTGCTGGGAATTTTTGGGCTTTCTGGGCTGGTTAATTGGCTACATGACAGCAATTGGAATGAAAAAGCCCCTAAATGAGGAAACTTCTATTGCCTCTGACTGATTCCTGTCCCCTAACTTAAATCCAAAGCCCAAACTCACATAAAAGGTTTTTGATAAAAATCAAAATCTTCTGAAGTTCTGAAGTTACAGGTGTTGTATTGGGACTTTGTGCATTCCTGGAGTAGCAGAAACTTCAGGAAATTCATTATTAGCCTCCCTCCTTTAGTCTTTCCCCCTTCACCCACCCATCTGCAAAGTGAGCAGAGATAGAGATTTATAACACTGTCCCAGCAGACTAGTCCCATGTCCCCATCCCAAATTCGAAAAAAAACAAAAAACCAGAAGCACTCTTTACTGTGTAGATTTGGGTAACCAAAGAAATAAATATCCTTAAAGATTAGCTTTTGTTCCCCCCTTGCATCAACGAAAAAAAAACCCCAAAAATATTAAAAAAAACCAACAAAACCACACTCACCCCCCAAAAAAACAAACAAATAAAAAAACCCCTACTAAATTTCACATGAAGTACCACAAATCTTTTTAGTTTTGTGACAGACTGTAGGAATAATTTATACCATTCACTGAACCACCAAGACTGGGTTTTCATGTTCAGCTTTCCAAGAAGCTCACAAGAAAACTTGATAAAAAGTAGATGAATAAATCAGAAGAACAGCAGTTAAGACAGTTTCTCACAAATTATATAAATAAACACACTTTTACTAAAATAAAATTATATGTGGTGACAGTAAATTCAGATTTCTGGCAAATTATATCGATGTGTCATTTTTCATGAAAAGACTCCTGCATCCCTCAGTCTCACATTTTACCATTTTTTTAGCTTTTATGTTTTATAACAGCAGTGTCCTTCCCAAAGAATAATCATCATCTCCAAATCTGGGTGAAGTAAGCCATGCTGAGCTCCAGCTGGCCCAGCAAGGCTGCAGTCTGTGACACATATGCTTACTTACCTTCTTAAAGTTTAGCAACTTACCCACTTCAAGAAGTAAACCCCAGAGGAGTTGAAAATTAACAATGCATATTTTTATTTGCAGGATGGAAGTCCTTATTAGTTTAAAACTATGACTCCCATTGAATTTTATCTGAAGGTGAAGTAAACAGTCAATTGGACTGCATATGCCTCACATATATAACAAATAATTAACATTATTATTAATAATAATGTTAATAATATTAGGAATAATAAAGTATCTTCAGGGCACTAACAGCTTCAATACAAAGCTGTTAAATGCTAACTAATATACAAAAACTGGTCGAGGAAAAGCAAATGTTATTTTTTAATTTACTTTTTAAAAAAAAAAAAAGATGGTCTTTCAACTGAACCTGTTATACCTCAATTCAGCAATCGGTTCCCCATTAAGATCCAAGCCTAAAAGATTTCCTTGCCCAGATCTAAGGGTCTCTTTAGGCTTTTCTACAAAGAGATAAACCAGGACCACAGCCTGAAGTTAAGCATCTTCCTAACTTGGTTTTTCCCTAATTTAAAAAATATGCAAAAAATACAGTTTGAAAAATTTCTAACCTTTGAAAGGATCTGAGCTTTCTTCTTTTTCCCCTAAGGGCTACAGCTCGAAGAGGAAATGGTTCATCCCAGGATTTCCTGGGGATTCTAAACATTTTGACTAATAAAAATAAAAGCTTAGAAAAACATTGACAGGAAAAATGAGAGCAGAGGTTTTCCCAAAATGCTTTTAGCAAAATCCTTCTCATTTTTGATTTTTTAAACAATGGATGTTGCTGGATTTTTATATATGAAAATATGTATACACACAGGCACACACACATACACAAACCACCAGCAAACCCTGAGGGCAAGACAGTGTGTTTTATGATAAAATATCAAGATGGCAATAAACAAATCCTTACTTTACTCCCAATGCCTTTTTTTCCCTTCTTTTATTTTTTTTGTCTGTTATTTTGGCTTCCTGGGGAAACCAGTCCTGTGCATTAATGCTCTGGATCTGCCTGTCTCCTCCTAATAAATTTGGAACCTGTTAGTTGATTTTGGTCACATTTCCACAGGGTTTTCTTAAAGAAAATTGTCTGTGTGTTCCTTAAAAATCAGTGCCAGACTGCAGAAAAGCCCACAGTACGAGTTCACTCCTTATAAGACACCAAAGACTCCACATGAGAGAGAGTGAGTTCTTTGGAGTTTACAACAGAAGATGGATCCCCATGACCTGGTCCCAACATTTCATTAGTGCCAGCATGTTCATGCCCCTGCTCTCTGCCTCAGAGCAGCTTTGGGACCTAGATGTGATCCTGGACACCAGCTTGGGGACAGTCCTGTGCAGGGCCAGGAGTGGGACTCGATGATTCTTGTGGGTCCCTTCCAGCTCAGCACATTCTGTGATTCTGTGATCCAGCACGCTGCTGCCACCGGGGGAGAGCCCACCACTGGGTTCAACCCACTGCCCCAAAAACAGCTCAAGAGGCTTTATTTCAGGAGGAAAGTTAAAATCAGAAATTCAAACACTTGAATATGCTAAAGGAAAACTGTAATACTTAACAGATTTATACAGAAGTCTTGCTTAATCAACCCATAACCACCATGGGTTTAGATTGGACAGCTCTAAACAAATTTAAAGAGAAGCGGGGTCTCGTCACAGTCACTGCTTGTTGGCTGGATTTGTAGACCACTTCCTTCAGAGTCAGGTTAAAGCCATCTTAAAACCTGAATTTATTTTTCCTTACTGTTCAGATAATGCCACAAAAACAACGCTGTTTCCTTTCCTTCTCTCTATCTTAATATCAATGACCCCACGACCTCCAGCCTAAACCCCTATCTGAGTTAAATCTCCCAGAGGTGCCTGAGATTACTGAACAAGTGATGACTTCAAAATAAACACACTTAAGAGTGACTGCCTATACATAGTCCCACCTAATAAACAGAGCAGACAGGATTTGTTCTGGGAAGCAATGGGAAGTTATGACTTTGGCTCTGGGAAAGTGCATTTTTATTCACACAATTTATGGTCCTCACCCTGGTGTGCTTTGAAGACGTTTTTGCACGTCTGCCTCTGGCCCCCACTGTTTTTGGCTGATCAACCTTTTTATCTGAGTGGTGCCATTCACCCAAAACACAGATTTTATTTGGGTGTTTGCAGACACCAGCTCAGCCCTTAGGGCAGACCTAAGGGTCCTGCTTCACTGACAGTGAGAGCGGGTCCCACCAGTCCTACACAGCACCAGGAACCACTGGCCCAGACGCTTCAGGAGTTATTTTGCACAGTCTGTGGCCATGACAAGCACAAGGGGCTGGACTGCTGAGACCCTAGCTAACAGCTGTACTGATTACCTTGACACTCAAACAGTATTCTCCCTCTCCACACTCATCAAATACAGCATCATTCCTTTTTATATCAGCTGCGGGCAGGTGGACCTGTCTACCTGTGGAACCCAGAGGAAAGGTTGCCAGGTCCACCTCTTTTGTCTGACTAAGGTCCCAAATAGTGGCACAAGGGGAAAACAGCTTTGTGGGAGCACTTAATAGGCCACATTAAATTAAGATAAGGAAATGTTTCTAGCAGATAAAGTTCTTAAGCAGTCCCAAACCTTCCTATGAAATATATTGCTAATAAAACAGACAACAAATTCAGGAATTAGAACAGAAGAAATAAGTTTTTTGTTAAGCTTAAGACAAACTGGACCTGTGTTTTTCTGGTCTGTCTGCTATACAGGAGACTTGAGGATGAAAGGCAACCCTAGGAAAACTCTCAGGCCAAACTTAGCATCCACAGGACTCCAGTAGCTGGAGTTACAGGATGACCCCTGCACAGACCCATGATTAATAACAATACCACAAAAACAAGTACTTAAATTTCATGCTATGATGTCAACTCTTGAGCAGGCAATGTATTGTTTTCCTTTACTCTCTCTTTTGGACACATGCCACCACAATGCAAATACTAAACAAGCATTACTGGAAGTGTTTGAGTGACTATATCCTGTCACTGCCCAAATTGCAATTCTGGAAAAGAAATGCCCCCTCTCCTACTCTTCAAAACAAACTGCAACATAAATATTGAGATATACAGTTCTGCAGGGGTTCTGCTTTTGTAGTTATCCTAATCCGTAATCAAATAGAAAATCAAATATACAGTTTCAGGTCAAAATAGTGACTTGGGGAAAAAAAAAAAAAGAAAAACAACCAAAAATGCAAGTCCCTGATTTTCCAGATTAATGAAATGCAATAAAAGTGCTTGCCCAAATCTGTTCAGTTCCATTGGTTTCCAGAAGACGGGTTTCCCCTTTCCTTGAATCTCTTGTGCTGTTGCTAGGAATTAGTGAGCTGTGAAACTCACCTAATGAGGTCAGCATCAGGAAATAGCTTTGGAAAAACAGGTCCTGGGGGAACTACTAAAGGACTCCCCCAGTGTCCAAACGAAATCCTGGATGCATCGGCACATTGTACAGCCGGGGCTGTGAGAGGAACATGCCCGACTTTGTTGTTGTTTTTCCTATAAAGGGACAGCTAAGGAAAGTGAAACTATTAACTCATCCACTGGAATTTCTACTCACAAACCATGCCCCCTGTTAAAGCTGCTCATAAAAGCCTTTCGGCTAGTTAGTTCCATATGTTCCCCAAACCCGCAGTTATTGCTTCTGAAAGGCAGGAGTAGTTAACAGTCTGCGGCTTGGCACTGACCAGGGAGACCTAAGGACCTCGCTTTTCCCCCCTCCCTTTCAAACTGCCAATTACCCAGCTTAATAAAACAGTTTGAATCTGACCAAGGTGCTTGGAGGAACCCCGAGCCACCACCCGTCCTACGGCTTATCCCTGACGGTGACGCACGGACACGGCCCAGGGCAGAGCAGTCACGCTACTGATGTGCAGTCCTGGGGCTAAGACTGGTTTTCTTGGTTCTGGGAAAGCTGCAGGGAGACTGGGACTCCAGCCTTCAGCCCTACATGCCCAAAGCTCCTGCCGAAGTTGATTTCCAACCACCTGACTTCAGCCCTCTGACTCCCCTCTTTATGCAGAGTTCCCATTATGAACTTGCACATGCAAAAGTTTTTTTTTTTTAAATTTTATTTGCACTGTGTTTTGACTGAATCAAGGCATTTAAAAACAACGTGAAATTTTTAAACAGAAAACACTGCAGTGTGCGTGTCACTCCCATTCCCTCAGCCCCAAGACCCCAAAACCAGAGAAGGACTCTCCTGGTTCATGGCAGCTGTCACACATTCCCTGGGCTGACCCTACTACACTATTGCTTCTGCACCAAGTTCCAGACTTCTGCAGGGCTGGGGCAGGCAAATGGTTCAGACAGAGCCTGGACAGCAGCTGTTTAGGGTTTTAGTGGGTTACCTGACAGAACAGGCCAGATAGCTAGTTTGTGGTCTTAGATGCAAGTCTTCTCTTGCACAAGGTCATTAAGACAACGAACAAAGACCATGGAATTAATTTCTGCCTTGAAAACACTCTAAAAACATATACTCTCTCTATATATATACAACCACACACCCACCATAAACACCACACCCACCTTAAATAGGTCAAAAAAAACCCAAATAAAGTCTTAAACATATAAACTGAAGTCAGCAGCAGCTGTAGCAAAGACACCATTGGAAGGAGGACAAGATCTGAAAACTTTTCTTCTAAAGGTAGTGAACTCTGTTACTTTCTAAAGGTACTTAGAGTCCATATTAATGTAGAAGAAAGAGAGGGCGGAAAAGAGCTTTGATATGGAATTTCCATCCTTTCCCCTTTTGTGAATCACCACACTGTGGTGGAAGGATGTTTTAGTTTCAATGCCCTCACCACATCATCAGCATAGTCTCTTTTGCCAGTAACTCAGCTCGATGTCCAACCAGTCAGGGTGTAAGTGAGCAGCGACTCTGTAGGATAACTCTCTGCTTTGGTCAATGTCCAAATGCAACCTTAGGGAAACAAATTAATAAATAACAGGATCTACAACTTAATCAAAACTGAAACATTGGAAGGGACAGAATTACTTCTGTTAAATTTGCATTCTAAATGTAGGGTTTGTGTAGATTTTGTATGTGGGATTTACTCACATCCAGTACTTCTGCATCAGTCTAGTTTCTCAGCTGTACCGAGCTCAGTAGATTAATTTTGATGAGTAAACCTGTCTGAAAGGCTAAATATTTTCCCCAAATGAGTTACACTCGGAGCAGTTTAATTCTGCAAGTGTTTTTTCAATGAAGTGCAACCAGTTTCCAGCAACCAACACCCTTGCCCAGCAGTGATGGCTTGCAGGTCCAAGTGACACTGGTTAGACCTCTGGACTGCAGCCTTAGATCTTGTCAACAAAAAGGTTCACTTGGACATGGCCCTGCTGCCTGTTTGGTGATGCCGTGGGCTTGGCTGCCAGCCTGGCTCCTCCATACCTCTGGGTCCCCACTCTGTTTCTTCCTGTGCCACCACCCCAGCAAGCCCAGCTCGGCCTCCAGTTCCACTTAGACATTCCCGTCCTGGGGGTATCTCACCACTTGCTAGTCAAGAGAAAACCTCTATATTCCAAAACCCAAATGCTGCCTCAATGTCAGGGAAACTCACTCCTCGACACCCCTCCCGTGTAACACAAGAGCTCTGTGGGCACTGGAAGTTTGTGAGGAGGTTTCTGGAGAAGAGCAGTGCTCCGGGAGCAGTGCCACGAGGGCTGCAGCACGTTGCTAAAAGGTGTCATTGAAACAAGAACAGTCATCCCAGATAAGTCCAACACTCCCCAAAAGTGTCTGGTAACAGATACTTTGGGAAAGCACGTAAGAAATGAGGTGAGCAGAGGGTGAACTTTTCTCAGACAACACTTCCCATCTTTTGGAAATCTGCCAGTTGGGGGAGGTTGTGGATCAAAATACCTCTTCTGCTATCACTCCTTCCCACCCACCTCCCTGCTCCCCATGCCTCCACCTCAAAATTATCCCTGTGCTTGGTTGCACCATTCTATTGAAGAGCAGCCATCTGCCTGATGTGTGCACAGAGGAGCTCACAGCCTGCTACTTTGCTCAGCAATGGCATTCCCCAAATGGATGCCTGGCAGGACGCCCAAAGGGCAGTGCCCACGATCACTTTTCTCCACCTTAAATGGGCACATTGTCCCTGCTTTCGGGATCTTCACCTTCAAAGGGGGCACATGAAATCCTTCCCAAGAACCTGAAACTACATTTGTGCTCTTGACTCATAAGTAAAATTGTTACTGGGCCCTTCTGGGGTTTCAATTTTTCTTTTTTGTGTGCACCGTAACAGAAGGAATGTGGGAACGTGCCCCGAGCTGAGCGTACCGGTCGGCCCCGGTGACGAGTGAGCAGCAATGAAAGGGGCACCCTCATGGAAAAAAGCACAGCTCTGGGGGCGGTTTGGGGAACTCCTGGCTTTAGGCATCCAGCCTGAGATATTTTTTAAGAAGTCTGGTTTCATGACATGTTAAGCATCCACCCATTGAAAAGTGCAACCTGTCCTGGGTGTATTTAATTTGGGGTTTATTCATATTACTGCTTAATTTTGAACTGTTGCTTTTTAATTACCAGCTGAAGCTACACAGTAAAATGGACTAGCCCCACAGGCATGTTTTTCTTTCTATTATATTACAGTGAGGCAGCAGATTAACTCCTTCAGACATCCCAGCTTAACACCTCGTGATGCCAGCACAGCCCCTTTCCAGACTGCTGCTCCTGAAGCAAGAACAGCTGAAGGGGACATATATCTTTATGTCCTGTATTTCCAACTCCCAGCCCGGGGTATCAGCACAAGCAGGTGCCAATTTCAATACGTGTCAGCATGCTGGAGAGTAAATCACAGCCCATCGGGAAGGAGAGCAATTTCCAGTGAGCCAGGTGGAGCTGCAACCTCTGGCCAAGGACAAACACTTTGGGGCAGCAACTGTCTCAGTTTTCCAGTCTCCATGTGAGTGCAACTGAGTTGACAGCTGTAGAAAACGGAATGTTTCCTAAGCCTGAGGGGAACTGCATCCTCCTGAGGTCAGCAGGGAAAGGGGAAAAAAAAAATTAAAAAGTCAAGATTTGGAACAACGTGAGAAAAGGAAGCCTTCAAGAGGAAGCAGGGAGCTGAACTCATAAGGGATAAGCAATTGTGGATTGTTGGTTTTTCTTTCAGATTAGCATTATCTCAAGTTTGAATTAATTTTATTATGCAAGATGTTTTTGCATAATAAACAGTAGCCAGTTTATTATGGCTGGTTATTATTTTGCATAATAACAGTAGCCAGTTCCCAGTAGTGGGAAACAGTAGCCAAGCATGGGTGCTACTGTCTGCTAATAAAGACAGGGCTTGATCTGGCAGCCTGCTCTCTTCAGGTCTTCCTCACCCAGAGAAAACTCCTCTCATCAGCCAGGACAGATGGTGGGACCCCATCTGTACCAGCTGTTGCACAATGATCCCCAGGTGGCCTCACCAGGACAGAGCCTCTTTCCCCCTGGAAATTCACAGTTCTATCCTCAGGATCAGCCTCAGGGTTATAATGCAGACCTCGTAAAGCACCTGTGATGGGCAGTGCACTATGTGCAGGCTCCCTCTCCCAGAGCTGCTCCATCAAAGCAAAAAGGGCTGGAGCCACTGCTGGTGCTCCCCAAATTACGTTCTGATCCTCCCACTGACAGCCAGAGGGTTTTGGGGTGCAGAGGCAGCCTGTGTGCCAGCAGCTCATGCCTTAGGCCACCTCCTCTTCCAGCAGAAAGGCAGCACTAACAGACAGTGACATTACAGCCCTTGTTAACAACAGATGGCCACAAAACCACCACAAACAACTGCTCAGAGGCGTTTCTTTATCAAAGCCTGGGAAAGGGCACCAAAGATGATCAATCATAATTCACTGGGAAGGCAAGCAGGCACTTTTTGGGAGGGTAGAGCTGGAGCTACACCACTGTACTCCTCAGAGGCAGCCTGCAGGGTCCCTCTGTGGGGAAGCCTGGGTTGAATATGACCCCTTAAAACATTCTGATGGATCCACATGCTGTGACTGGTACATGGAGCTGCCACCCTCCCCACAAGCCCTGGAGCCAGCCCGTGCTGCGCTGGAGGAGCTGCCACCACCAATCTCATTTCCAGGTCTCTGTTGAAGAGGACAGGCAGGGAAAGCTACAGATGGAGCCAGGAATTTAACAAGAAATAAATGCAACAATTCCTGCTCCAGGGGCCTTTCTGAGGGAGATGCAGCAAAGGGACAATGTACAGACAGAGGTGCCCAAGACAAAAAAAAAAAGTCATTTTGGAGCTCAGGGCACATGGGGAAGAGGGGAAGCATCCAATCCCTTATGGGGAGTGCATATTACAGCCCTGATGCACTGTACAGAATTTTTGCCTGGAAGGAGCAAGTTACATGACAATTATGGAAAATTCAGTTAGCCAGGGAAAGAAGGTGACCTACCCATCAAATCACAGCAGCTCAAATTTCTAATATCTACTTGTAGCCAAGCACTTGCCTTCAAATTAAGCAGAGGCCAAGAATAATTACTTATTATTCACTGAGATATTTACATCAATTATTTGGCACATAAATTCAGCTAACAAACAGCTTCAAGGAAACTGTAATCTATTCACAGTCAAGTTACCAAGACAGAAGATACTTATAAAAATAATTATTTGTAGCCAGCTTCTCTGTTAGCTTTCAAAGTCAGAATGATAAATTCAGTCACTTTATTTTCTACTATATATTAAGCTCCCTCAATCTAAGTCTACTGTTTATGAATTGTGGGAGGTTATCTTTCAAGAGATGGCTATAACTGTTATATTTTCATTGTCACTGAAACTAAAAGATCTTATTTCTTGAAGCTTTTTTAAGCCTAGGCTAAACAGTCTCCACTCCAGTCAGAGAATGTCTATAAAATCAGCTACCAGTGAGGATATGCTGCTAAGGAATCAAGAAGAGAGTTCTCAGATTTTTGCTCTCCTGGGCAGAGCCAAGAATCAGATATTGCTGTAAAACATTTAGATAAACTGGCAACTTCTGAAGAAAGCCCTTCATTTAAGTAACACTTCCGTTTTCTTTTTTCTCCTAAGAAGAAAGGATCTAGAAGAATATTCACTTCACAGCTTCAAATATTCCTCCCATATGTGGGGATATTTCCTCACATAAATAAATAATAATAAAAGTAATTAATACTGTTTTCAGGCATTATTCTGGTCCACATACACAAACAGCAGCAAAAATACCTGAAAGAGATCTGTCTCAGGTTCACCTTCTGCCCCTTTAGCCACATCTCCTCCCTCCTTAGATGCTGTTCCAGAAGTTGAGCCAAACAAACTCTTTCCCCCTCTCCTCTTTTTTCTTGCCTGTTACGTGGCTCTGTAAATACACCCATGGCTAAGCAAGCACACACTGCTATCCCCTGAAGCACACATAAATGCCCAGCAGGTTTTTCCCTCCCCAGCTGTGCTTCACCGGGAAGATTCCCAGAAATCCTACAGCCACTAAGGACATTGCACATGAGGACGTGGCTCAGACAAGCCCTAAAGACCCCAAGGGGAGAAAAAGCAACTCCTGAAAGTAAATCGCTTTGCTGTTGCCCTGGAGTAATGTGGATGAATAGCAGCCTTTTGCACAATCCTGACTCTGGGGCTGGAGCCGAGAGGCTTCAGCTGACTATTCTACCACAGGACAGCAGGGAAGACATCCAGGGAGGAATCCCAAAGCAGGGGTGTGGGTACTAAGCACAACAGAGAGGATTGCTTCCAGGTTTGACTTCACTTCCTAAGCCTGACTCCTAGGAGCACAAGGAGTTTCAGAGCCAGTCTCATCTGGTGTAATTTAGCATCGTCCTGATGATTGACACGCGCTGAAATCCTGCCTGCACACCCCGGAGGAGGAGACGGGGATGATGCAGGGGGTAGGAAATGACATCCTCCACAAACCTGTGGGGGATCAGCTCACTCTGGAGATAACATCTGTTCTGCATTTCTTCCCTGCCCATGATCTTTTTACCTTCCATAAAGTAGGTGAGATGGGGAGTAGGTTCAGGTGGCTTTATAGGCCACTTTCTTTGCAGATGGAAGTTGATCAGCTTAATGTGCCCCAACCACGCTTTGCTAGCTCACCCAGCAGGGAATTTTGCCCTGAGTTTATATTTTGCTCAAGAGCAGTTATGCTTGCCATTTAATTGTTCCTCAAATTTTGAGATATAATTATAGAATTCTAAGAAACTTAGCTCGGATTTTGAGTAGCAAGTGCTCAGGACCACTTAGAAACAAGGTGAAGCTCTGGAATTATGCATTGAAGGCACAAGCAATAAGCACATCTGAGAAAAATGTCAGAGAGTTTATATAGAGAGGCAAAAATTGAATAGATTGCAAAAGAAGTTGCTCAGGAAAAATACTTTACTGAGTTCTGGTAAGTAGAAGTTACTGGATTCAAGACATTAGGATACAAACATTACTAAAACAAAGACTTCATGGAGTCTTGTTTAAATTGCAAATCCTGACTCTCTTTTTTTCTGATGGGGTGACCTCTCCTTTTTGCTTTTAGGAAACTAAATTACATTTTAGTTTGCCTGTTTTCATCACATTTTGCTTTGGGCACAAATGACTGAGAGAAAAAGCTCTGCTCTTTCTGTGCTGATAGAAACTGAAAAGAGATTAACCAAAAAGCAATAAACTATTCCCTCTGAACTGTAAGCCCTAAATTTTCTTATTAATGTCTACCCACACTAATTTGAAACTTAGCAAGGCTGGTTTTCGCCAAGGCTGTCAGCTGAAATAAGCTAGTTCTGTCCTCGTAGGCTGCATTTGCCAAAGGTCTTTCTGCTTTCAAAACACTCCCCCTCCACCAAATATATCAAGATTGTTGCCCTTTTCAGAATTTCCCACAGGTACATGGTGATGTTAAAGAGAGAGCAAAAATATCATGGTATTTTTCAACCTATTATCTTGGGAATGCTTTGTACAGAGGAATGTCAGAGTGAAGTCAAGCCCCATGCATAGCTCTGAAGGTAGAGGGATGAGTGTAGGAGCCAGTGACTTGCAAAGATTGCAGACCAGAGTCATTAAAGAGAGTCCTGAGAGTAGGGGAAGGACTCCTGATGCAAGAAGACACTAGTTGTAGACAGATCCACAAAATCCCTTTCAATTACAATGGGAGTTGCTCAAGAAAAGCAAGCCCCATTGTCTTCTCTTTGGACTTTTCATAAGAGCATTGGGAATGGCAGAGCAGATGTCCCTGTAGCATCCCATGAAGGCTTCAGCCCATCCCTGGCACTTTTGCCAGCCTCTTCTCTAATAAATTCAGAAGCTCTGGCACATAAAGGTTTCCAGATGATACTGCAAGCCACCTATTCAGGACTAACTCGAGTCCCCTTGCCTCTGTTACACTGCATGACTAAGAGACCAACTCCCAGCTGGCACTGGCATTCCTCAGAACTGGTCCTCCTGCCTACCATGCAATCTTGGGCAGAGTTTGACCCTTTGTATTCTCAACTAAATGTTACCAGATGGATGCATCAGTTCAAAGGCTGGTGGAAACAATTAAGATTACAGGAAGCTGCATTTATCCTTCTACCTATAGCACTGAATTAATCACGGCTGATAGGGATCTAAGCAGAGCAATGAGGTCTTGCCTTCCTATCCCACTCAAGGCTCTGATTTATATCACTACCTGTCAAGAGATGGCAGAAGATTGCCCAGTAGCTGCTGAATACTTCTCTCCCACCCTCTCCCTCTCCTGGGGAGACAAATATAAGCCAGGACATTCCTGCTCTGCTCAGGATGCCATGAAACCTAACCTCCTGTTGACACAAGCATTAGGCCCCAGGACTGTATAACAGGTCACTGACAGAAAGATATAAGATAGAGCTTCCAAATTTGGCTGGCCACACACAGGCAGGCACTGGAGTGGGCGTGCTGCTGGCTCCCAGAGCCTGCATACCTGTGAAGGACACCCAATAGCTGAGGGACACCCATGGGCACAGCCCTCGTCAAACACTTTTTCAGTTGTGTCTTCTGGTAGGTTCAGTGGCCGATGCTGCTTGAGATTTTTATGGGGCTTTTATTAGCTGTTTCCTTACCAGGTTTCAAAGGTTGGATTTCATTCTAAACACAGGAAAAATCCAGGGACCGCTGGACAGCTGTGTCCCTACAGCCTCTATTAAAAGAATGATAAAGGGGGAATGCCAGAACCCATCCAATACTGGATGAGACTGGAAGTCTGAATGCCCACACGTGAATTTCAATATTTGGGCTCAAGTAAGTTAAACCTTCAGGGCTCTGCCAGCAGTCTAGTGTCAAGGACTGCAAGGGGACCCTCAGTAACTGTGAGCTCAGTGCTTTCTTTGGAAGCAGATCTCCCGAAGGCTGGTTCCTCCCTCTTCCAGCGACACACTGATGCCCACATTTCATGTCAAGCATGAAATGGGAATGGATCTGTTACCATACATTGAGCATTTCTCCATCTGTGGGAGGCAAAGCAAAGACAAACAAGGAGGCTTGAGTCAACACAAGGGTTAATTTAAGAACTGAGCTTGCTTAAAATAAAAGTTGTCACCAATCAAAAAGAACAAGTAGCCATTGAAGAGAAAACTGTTGAGATTTATGGGACCCATTCTAGAGACATAAAAGGGGAGTCAATCATCATCTGAAGTTTATTTTTTTAATAAGAGCTCCTCAAACATTCCCTCCACTTTTCATTGGCAGAAACATAAGCTTGTGGCTGTGAAGAAGTTAAAAATTAGGGGTTTCCTAAGTGTGAGCAGAATGCATGGCTGCTCTGTATGACCCTGGCTACTCTAACAGCTACTGCTAATTCCCAGTGGAAGCATCAATAGCCTGTGAAATAGACTCCTTTCTTTTCTTGTACAAATTATTCCTTTATATTTTTGAACTTCTGAACCTCTCGGCTTAATAACAACTCCACAAGAAAGAAGGAAAATAATTGAGTGTTTATAACAACAGGCATCTTTTTTGATTATCATCCCAGGCTGTGGCACTTTCGGTTTAGGGAAGCCTGAGTTGTAGCAGCTCTGCAAAACCATTCAGGAACAGGATGAGGAGAGGGATGGGAAGGACATCTCCTCCTACAGAGGAATTGTGGCCATTGGACGTTTTGAAAATTTCCCAAACATACAGTTTTACTGTCTTCCACCTACTCCCTAAACTATAACCTACCCACTGACTACCTGTTTGAGTGACAAGCAGAAATTAAAACCCTGCCCACCCTCGTGTGCTCCAGCCTTGCAGCCTGCAAATGAGCTGCAACACATCAGAATGTGGGCCATAAAAAGTTGCAAAACAAAGCAAGACAAAAACCTTAACAACCCACCCACAGATGCAAGTAAAAAAGAAACAAAACAAGGGAAAATAATAGGAATAAACTGTCTTTAGCCTCTTTCTTTTTCCAGTTGTAAATGGAAACCAGTGTGACAATGCTGTAACAGTTGACAGGGTTTATTTTTCTCTAGAAGATCTACAGTTGTTGGACTCCTCACTACCTCCCAAAAGACTTATATGGCTTTCAATTTAAAAAGGCTAACACTAGGAAATGTGTTTAATCAATGGAAAATGGCAAGGCCAGGCTCAGGAAGCGCTCATCTTCCTCCAACAGTCAGTTTAACAAGCATTAAATCACTGATTATTACATTCTAGATAATTTGTTGCCCAGCATCATCACTTTCTTGATTAATATCATGCTAACTCATAATAATGATAGATTCATAATAGTAAGCTTGGCAATTCATATTCAGAACTAGACACCCAGCCAGGACACAATCCTGTACCCTCTCAGGTCAGCAGTGCAGCACAGCCCAACCCTTTTAAAGGAAGATTATGACAAACCTGAACATCAGATGAGCTTTGTAAGGCCCTGGCCCATAAAACCCAGGAGCATTTCCTTGAGAAGGCTCAAGCTAGAGGTGCTACCACCTACACTTTAGCAGAGCCCACCACTCAGAGACACATCTTTGCCTGACTGTCAGCAAGGAGAGTAAAAGTCTGCTTCACTGGAGCAGCTTCCTGTCAATAAAACTCAGTCCAACACTGGCTTGGCTGAAATTGGGCTGTGTAAATCAGAGTTCAGCATCCTTGAGTTTTTCAAATATTTGCCTTTACAGCAGTTATTTACAGGTGATATTTTCTGAGGTTCTCACTGCTGTAATCTAGCAGTAACTCTTTCAAGCTGATGTGTTTGCACCAAGCTACACCACTCCATCGTTTACTCCATGAAGTGAGTGAAGGACTCCTACTTTCTTTGCCTATACATTACAAAAATCCACCGAAGGGACAGATTGAGAAGGACCAAGTTTAACAGTTTCTTATTGGTAACGGAGACATTTCCTTCAGAGAGACATATTTATTTAGACATCTTTCCTTTCTCCTTGTTGGGGGTTCTTAAATGCAGCTTCAGAAATCCCTGAGGCCAAGCTAAATCCCTACTAAATTTGTTCCATAAAATGAGGTTCCCTGTGGTTGGAACATGTTGATGGTGTAGGATTCGAGTGGCAGCCACCGCCTGCCGCTATCCCAACCACTGGCATTTAAATTGAAGTTCATTCATCACATGCTTATGGTCAGACCTAACCATAAATGAGACACTCCACAACTTTGTTCTAAAATATTTATTACTTTTGAGTTAACTACATTAAGATGGAAAATAAAATGCAAACCTGAAACCCCAAACAAGAAACAACACTTGCATCTCAGTAAAATGCTGAGCAGGAAGGTCTTGGGCTACTGTTCCCCTATGTACAGGAGATGTAAAGGATCCCTCTCACTTCCATCAGTGGGCATTTATCCCGCAGGCAGTAAGTGGATGATTTCCAGTATATTTCTTCACCCTTGAAAATTAAGTGTATAAGGCAGTGGAAGCCTGAAGGGATGAGAATGCACTTCTCCCCATGTTAGTTTTGCAACCTTCTTGTTCAAGGCTACTGAATTTATTGTCTGTTCTTACAACAGGTGACGGACAGGGTACAGGTCTCCAAGCCATTATGTTGCTACAAGTCCTGTGAAAAAAGCTGATGAGCCAGAGATGATGTGAAGGGAAGGCTGAGCAGCAAACGCAGCCCCCAGGGAATCCATGCAGGACTTGATCCTAGAGATGCCAACCCTGGAGAGATGATGCTTCTCCTTGCTCTCCTCTGCACAGACAAGGTGTTTGGGCTTCAGCTGGGGCTGAATTAGAAGTGTGGTCAGGCAAGTTTCTATCACAACCACCCACAAAATTGTTGTGCTGTTCCAGCCCTAATTCATATGAGAACTCTGCCAACATGTCTCAGTAGTGACTTGCAGTGGAGTTAGAAAGAAAGAAAGTTTGTGCCCAGTGGTAAAGACACTGACTTGTGCTTAGATGATGTGGGTTTGCTTTCCTGATGTGGGTTTGGATAAATCCCCTTTGGTAAGAGGAGAGTGAGACACAATGGGTTTCCTTCTTTGAAGGAGTGACAGGAAGATAGAGATGAGTCACTTGGTAAAGCCTCATGAACCCATGTCCCAAAGGAGTGTGATGCATGGAGATGGGAAGAGCCAGTCATAGAGAGGAGCTGTCTTCAATTAGCATGGAATTTTCTGCCACAGCATTGCTGCTTTCCAGGCTAAAGTCTCAGACACTTCACAGTAATGGGTCTTCAAATGGTGGACATTTCATTCCTTCCAAGTACTCAAGCGGAGCAACATTCACACCAACTTTTCCACTTTCAAGATGAATGAGAAAACTCCCTTCAGCAAATATTTGAATCACTTTTCCTCCTCTTGACACATTAAAACAATAAGAAAAAGTCACAGCCATCACTTCTCCATCAGTAACAGTAAGGAAAGAACATTAGGCAAAAAA
This sequence comes from Lepidothrix coronata, assembly GCF_001604755.1. Taxonomy (NCBI): domain Eukaryota; kingdom Metazoa; phylum Chordata; class Aves; order Passeriformes; family Pipridae; genus Lepidothrix; species Lepidothrix coronata. The sequence goes on from NW_016690192.1 coordinate 200,046, forward strand.
ATCCAAACAGAAAAACACAACAAAAGTGGTTTGTTCCTCTTGATATAAATTGTTCTTTTAAATTGAGTGGGCAAAAATCCACATAAATGCGCCAGAGCAATAGGAAACTTCTGCATTTTGGTCCAATTTCTTTTAAAGTATATGGCAATCCCAAGATTGATTTCTATGGGTCTTGGATCAGACCCACAAAGAATTCAGCATTTTCCAGGTTAGAACGGAAGCTCTACAAAAACACCTTCCCAGAGTTCATTCCAGGTTTTGATTTCAGGAACGTGATTGAGAAGGTTTCAAACAATGTTGAAATTCCCCTCCTGAAGTCCAAAGGGGAAAATGAAAAGGGGCTTGAACAATTCCAAGTGAAAAAGCCAGCAAAGCTGCTGAATCAGCTCTCCTTATGCTACAGACTGGATCTGTATAAGAG
>NW_016690192.1:201919-302237 GCF_001604755.1 Lepidothrix coronata
GAAGAAGGAAAAGCAAAAAAAGGAAGAAGGGGAAAATGAAGAAGGGAAAAGGAAAAGGTTCTACCACCACTCAGTGTATTGAATAATGCCAGGGAAAGAACTTGGCCACAGCTATCACATACTAGCTTATAAGTCAGGATCCTTTACTAATGAGGAAGGAATTAAAAGCATTGAAAGATGTGATGAGCTCAGACAGCCTGGATAAAATAATCCTCTGGCCTTGCAATAATGCTGTTAGCACGAAATATAGATAAATAGGAGTGAGCACAAAAATACAGCTAACAAAGTAACAACAGACTTAGCTGGTACAAGTCAGCCTAGGTCAGCTAACAACAGTGAAAGGACTCAAAAATGACAATTTTCCATACTTCACAGCTTCTAATCAAGTGAGTTGCACCAATTCACAGGGACTACAGTGAAACTGAGTGAAAAGGGTTTCTTGTAATGTGTGAGATGCAGGAGGCGTTGGGGGAAGCTGTTAAAAAATCAAAGTCTGAAATGGCTAAATTGGCAAGTAGTGTGGCCCAACAGGAATGGATCAGGGGAGAAGTAGGGCCTGACATAAACAGTACATACATTTCAGGAGGTTTATTTTGGCTTAGTACGATGCTGGTCCCATGGACTGAATGTCTGTTGAATCCACAATAAGCACCAAGGTGCAACAGGGGTAACACTGAGGGATATATTTCAAAAGCAAGCTCCTAATCCAAACTAAATGCTGATGTGGCCACCTTCAAATTTATTTTCATGCTGGGACTAGGTTAAGTCCCGCTATCGTTTATAGGCATTTTGGGGAGGGATGGGGTAAAATCTTGTGCTAAGCATGAAAACCACATTTGGAGTTACTGTGATGCAGAAAGTTAGAGTGTCAGATAAAATGTAAATCGCTGTCCACATGCCAACCCTTAGCCTGCCACAACGGCACAGGGATGTAATAGGTTGACTTAATCATCATTTAAGAGCACTCAAGCAGCCTGTTAGGGAGCTCTGCAGGCAGGCAGGAACTTGAGCTCCCAAAGGTCCCATATACCTGAACTCCTAGATGTTACTTTTGGGGGGGTTGCCAGTGCTGAAGGGAAAGATTAATATGAGAGATCCTGACCCTGCAATAAACACTCAACAATACTTCTTCCTATTAGGACTTAAACTTATACTGGTTTATCTGTTGAACCATATTTGGTGGGTCCTCTCTGAGTGAGAAGATCAAATTTGATAATGATAGAAGATACAAGAAGGTTTTCCAGATCGATGACAATTATTCATTTACAGACAGCAGGTTGGAGAAACTCCTAAAACTGGAGCACTGTCCCACCTGGAGATCTCCTGCAGCCTTTGGGGAGGGCTGCAATGCCCTCCCTGTACAAATGGTGCAGCCCTGTATATCTCAGGGCTGACATACAGCACCAAGGAAATGGGAATAGGACACAAGCTCTTATCTAGTGAAGATACAGAACAAACTCAACACTGCAGAATCTCAGGCTGTCAGGCACTGTTTGTCTGTGGTGGCTACATGACCTTCACTATCAGTGTTTCTCTCAGTGCCTTGCTGACACTGCTGGGAAGACCCTGAGAGGCTTTGCTGGCCATGCTCAGTGCACTAATTATGGCCTGCAAGAACGAGCTCATTGCCATGTGTAAACTTCAGCTGTCCCCTCCACCCTTACAGTGACAACGTCAGGCTGCAAAGATGATTTGGGGTCCCTTCTCAGAGAACAGGGACATGCTTTAACCCATTTACCCAGAACCACACAGGAAGTCCATGGCAGCTCCTTCAGGACAGAACTGGCAAATCTTTAATTTCGTGGTACAGCAAACTACAGTCCCAATGTATCTGATTATTCATTTACTGTTGTTTTTTCTTGTGAAGGAGGATCCAGCAGCTTCATCCTGGGAGAGACCACCACTTCACTGGGAGAGGTGCTGCATATTACCTACAGAATGGGAGGATGAGGCCAGTCCTTGGCAGAAAGAGTTTTCAAGGAGAAGGCAAAGCTATGCAGGGGCTTGATGCTTCTGTGATAGCAGCAGGGTACTCAGCTGTCTGAGGTTGCTTTGAACACCTTCCTAGTCAAGAACCACCCAAAGAGCTGTCAGAAAAAAAGGTGGTGTGTCCTGAGAGAAATCCCAGTCCTTTGACACTTGCTTTCATGTTGATATGAGCCCAAAAAGTTGAAATAGCAAAATTTTCAACTCCCAAGTGTGACAAAACAGAGAACAGCACTTTCTCAGGTGGCAACAAAAAGGGGAAAATTCAAAACAGCCTCCTGACAGCTCTCACGCAGATCTGCCCTGGACAAGAAGCATTGCTTTGTTTCCTGGATCATTACTTTTACCCCGGAAAAAGTTCTGCCTAATCTAAAACCAGTCTCAACAAGCAGACACAACACCCTGAAAGAGGGAGACCAAGGCACACATGGGACCCTTGCAACCAGAACAATAACCAGCTGTTACCTGCTATTCCAGAAAGCACCACCCTGCCCTGCTGAGGTGCCACACTCCCCTTCCTCTGCTCACAACCAGGCAGAAAAGCCTCAATGGACCAAGCAGAGAGACCTTAAATGCAAGAGGGCCCACCTGTGCCTATAAATTATATCGAGGCAAAGTCACTTGTGCTTATCAGTGCTGATAGTCAGAAGTGAAACAGTCATCCCTGAATGGCATAAGTGTTCAGTCACAAAGACATCCTTTCCCTGCGTTTTATTTTATTTATGGGTATGCTTTCATTTTAATAGCCTTTTTTTAAGAGTGTAGGCTAAGATGGCCTTGCTTCCCCAAGGGTCTCACTAAAAGCCAAACTGCACCCGACTCACCAGTGTAACTTAAAAAGTTAAGCAGTGGTTAGGGACAAGCCACCTCATTCTTTCCAGCCCTGGAATCTCAGTGCATATGAATTTTGGATACTGCTGCAAAAGTGGCACATTACAAATTAGCAACAGTTTAGTTTATTAGTCCCCAAGTGGATTTATTTATGGCACAGAATATATTGCTGTAGGTTCCCTGAGACCGGGACTGTGACGTCACTGAAATTAAAGGGGATTTCATGTGGAACACTGTGCCAAAATGGACTTACTCCTATTGTGCTTTCAACATGTGGTATTGTTTTACCATACAATTTTTGAGCTTGATGCCTTCACACCTTACAAAGATCTCCTGTTGCAGCAGCTGATGGTGGATTCTGCTGAGGTTACTGCCACAGGCATGGAGGGAGCCAAAGAACCCAGATCCTTCAGCCTTCCATCCACTTCTTTAGGGAACAGGCCAATACACCCTTCAAACTCTCAGCCAAAAATATGGTGGAACCACTTTTTGCTTCACCTAGCTCCTTCTTGAGGCAAGAGGAGCAGACTCCTTCCTAAGCCATGTGAGCACACACAGGAATCACCCCCCACTTGGTTTTGCACTTTAGACCCCCATCCTCAGAGAGACATCAGCACCATCTGCTATTCACAGCAAGCATTCAGGACTTCTGGTGCCCTTGACTGCTCAGAAACAACAGGGACACATAGGTTTGTAGAGTGAGGCAGAGGAAAAGAGGCCTCCATCCAGGGGCTTAGATTAGGCAATCTCTAAGGTACAGTAATTCATCCCCTCTCATTACAGCAATGAAAAAAATCCCTTCACTTTTACAGCTCAGGAAACTGAGGCACAAAACTCTGCATATTCAGCACTTCTCATGGTCTCAGTGAAACCGTGTTGTTCCTGATTAAGCAGGATGTTCAGAGGCTGTCTCAACAAAGTTTAGTTTCCCTGAATTTTCTAAACGAGGGAGCAGCCAAATTACAATCCCATTTTCGCCAAAACAACAAGATGCAGCTCCAGCATGTAAGAGTCAGAAGAGGGTCCTTCACTACCATGACACACACACTCAGTAGCAGAACCTGCTCTGGACAGAGTTAGGAGCCCCTCAAGCAGAATAATCTCTGAGCACAGCTCCTGAGTATTGCAGAGACAGGAAGGGGGAGCTGAGGATCTCCATCCCCTTCATTCCCACACCATATTACTGTGATGTTTTCTATGAGTTCGATCAGCCCTATGCTTACACTGAAAGAAATATGCCAATATACAAACTTTCGGTAACTGGTGCCATTGGATGGTACACCTTCTTTCCAAAGAACTGGCAAAGGATGACTCATCAACACAGCATCTCTGTGCCCGAGATAGAAAGTAACAGCTGCAGGATTCATATCTGACACCCATCATTTTAGTGTCTTCCCTCTGAGCTGCTTGTGTAAGAGGTTTTACTCCTTAGCAGGATGCTACTGTTTATCCCAGCTGTGGCTTGGCCCTTCAGCAAGGCAGGTGTCACTTCCCCATCCAACAGAAGGAAAAATTGCCGTGCTGCAGAGCTGAGTCTTCCAAGGCCACACACTGAGCAAACGGCAGCACCAGGACTAGAAATCAGGAATCCCAAGTGCCTCACCACAGACACAATCTGCTGAGACCACAGCTGTCTGACACAGCCAATGCCCGCTCTCACAGACTGTAACACAGTAAGCAAAAAAGCAGAGTTTGGTTTTAGTGCTGGCTGGCCTTGCTGGACCAGCTCCTGACTCCTGGGGAGGGAGTAGAGAGGACATCAGTGCTTGCAGGGGCAAGAGGGATGGTGCCATCCCCAGGTGACAGCATCCCCAATTTGCCCCACAGCCACTGCTGGACCCCCCAGCAGGAAAAGTACAGGGATAGGTAAGACCTGGCTGATTCTATAATTCTATTCTATGATTCTATGATTCTATGATGGGAGAACATCAAATTTGGGTCCCTTTGTAGGCTTTCCTGCAGAGGTGAGCTGTGTTTGAGGCTGGCTAACATGAATTTCTACTGCTGAAGATGCTGAGCAGGAGGGAAGGTGGAGGTTTTACTTCTTCCTTCACTCTCTTTCCTCAATGTGGGTGAAGCCTATGTCAATATGACTTTCTACCAAGGAAATAAAACCTCAGAGCTTCCTCACCCACTGCTAAACTGCAGAAAACTTAAAGGAAAAATGACTTGAACAGCAGAAGGTGGCTTGCACTGTGTGTGCCAGGGCTTAGGCTGTGTAGCAAGGCTTGGTTCACATCCATGGACAGATTTCAGGGACAGGATCTTGATCACAAGATGTTACTCATAAGATTTCAGGCCAAGTCATGACAAAGTTCAGACAACCTGTTACCTTCTGCCAGGGACAGCAGGCGACAAGACTTGACTGAAATTTTTAGCTTCATCCCCTCCCACATAAATCACCTGGATGCACTAAATTCAGCAGAGTTGCCTCAGTACAGGTCCTCACATCATCCTCCTTTGGTTTTGAAACACCTTTTGGCATTATTTACTACATCTGTTTCTAGTGCTCAAGGCCAAGATACTGATTACTAGGTTGCTAATTTTAATTACTACCTGGCATGTAGAAAACAAAAGCAGCTACACGTGCCATTACCCTGAGGAGAAGAAAAAGAATGAAAACTAGACAACAAAAAGGGAGAACATTGTGCTGGAAGAGAAATCCAACCTCCCTCTAACAAAACAGTTTCTGCGGCATTCCTCCCTTCCTGTGTTTGTGTTTCTCTTTTTCCAAAGGGCTATAAAATTTAGCATACTAGGAATTGTGGGCTGCTTTATGGAGCAAGCGGTTGGGTTTGCTAGAAAAAGTTGGCTTGAATGGGGTACTTCTTTCTCATGACTACCTGGCTGCCCCAACTAGTTTGACACCTGCAAATTATTGATCTCTTTCTTCCCAGAACACATGCCAGTCAAAACCAGCAAACCTAGTTCCTCTGAAAATTTGTGCCTGAACATGCAGTTCTCTCTGCGGAGAAGAACATGAAAATAAAGCTCTGCAACCTTCAGCGCCTGCCAAGGAACATCAACTCAACCTTTTCTGAATTATTTTGAACCAACTCTCTTTGTTTATCACCCACCTCTAGTTCCTGACTTCTTCATTGCTTCAGGAATTGGAAGCTGACCTCTTTTTTCCCTATATTTTGTCAGCTGAGAAGAAGAAAGTTCTCATTTGAAAACCCACAGTGTCCTGTCTTGTTTCACTGAAGTGGAGAGATTTGCACCCTGGAAAAATCAGAAATTTTTTGCAACCAGATAAATAACGTGTCTTTGGGGTTTGCCTTCAGCCAACCTGTTTCTGGCCCTTTCATCCACCTGCACAACCCTTTGCAGTCTCTCTTGATTAGGAACTGACCTCAAAAAATCACTGCTGTTTGCCACCCTGGTCTCCAAAACTGCAAAGCTGTAATGTAGTTCTGCCTGACTCCTCGGCCCCACTGTTCACCTCTTTTGTGGCACTTTTACTGTAAAGCAAAAGGAACAGGCAACACCAGACCATTGCTGCAAAACACAGGGGCTTTGCTTGTTTGGGGCTTTTTTTCAGCCAGACATGGACCAAATGGATTTGAATTCTAATTCCTGCTCCAAGCATGTTGTGTTTTTTCCAGCTTTTAAAATCCGTTCACCTGGAGGGCTTTTTCTCCAGAGATGTCAGCATCATTTTATTGTATGTTCTCCCTCCACAATGCAAGGAAGCGACAGTTCTGCTCAGGCAGAGACCAAGCACGTAGCCTGTCTTCATTCCAAATTGAGAACAACAAAAGCCAGTTTTCAAAATTTCTCCTGGCACAAAACTTGGGAAATAACAAGAAACACAACAACAAACAATGCACTTTGAACCTGCTGCAGCGTTTCATTTCAGTAACAGCAAAATTGTTTCCTTTTCCGTTGATAGACTAAGGAACATGATAGATGAAAGTATTCTATGTCAAAAAGAAAAAATCGATCAAATGAATAAAGCTAAGTTGTATCAAAGCATTAGTGAAATGAAATATGAAGTCATTCACTTGCCATCAAAATCAACACAGGCCAGTGAATCACACTCAATGTCAATGACTGTGCCCTTTTTTTAGGAAAAACTGTTCAGTCAGAATTTAATCGATAAATTTTCATCACCTCTCAGATTCCACTGGTGTTGACTTATTTGTGCCTTATGAAAGAATGCTAGCGTTAATCTTCTTGAACATTGCAAAACTACATGGAGGGTTTACAAGCAGGACAAGTTTTGCTGGATGATGCACTATCTCTTCACTACAACAGCTGCAGTACTTTGAAACAATAAGCAAAGCATTCGGGTACCCAAGCTTTTCCTTGGAGACCATGTCTCCTTCCTCCCAGACTCACAGATTTAAGGTCAGAAGTAACCACCAGATTATTTGATCTGACCTTCCCTAGATGCTTAAACCTGAAATAACATAAACATAAAATATCACAGGTTCTCAGACTGATTGCATTGTTTCAATATGGTCTTGAGGCCAACCCTCCCCCAGAAGATACAGAGCATGTCTCCTCCAGAAAGGCACTGGGTTGAATGCCAAAGTCTAAAACTCAGCAGGAGATTGAGAACCCAGCCCTGCTTTTGGTAATTTGTGTCAAGCTGGCTGTCAGAAACCGTGGCCTTCTTTTAATAAGAGTTTCCCCAACATCTGGACCCTGCTGCTGGGGGTAGTCATGTCGTTCTTGGGTGCATCCAAGTGTCACTTAGTACCCAGTACTTGCACTCAGTCATGGAATCAAGCTGCCTCCTCACCTCCAACTCTGCATGCTGAACAGATGGAGATCTTTGTGTCTACCAGTGAAAGAAATATTCCCGAGCTTCAGTCGTTTCTGCACATCTCTTTTTTCAACCTCCTTTTTTTTCAACAGGGATGAAGGATGCTGGAAAACCCTTCCAGTGAAAGTCACATCTCTAGGTAAGTCACATGCCTCGTGCTAGTCCGTGGCACAAGGGGCAGTTTCATCTCTAGATAGGATTTGTGACACCCCTGCAGTAATAATGTCCTATAAGACCCTCTGTCACGATTCCATGGAGATCATGAATTAATTATTCCTCTGAACTGGAAGACAGAATTAGTTACATATTAAGTAGCACTTAAGTTTTCTGGTTCAAACCTTGCTGTTTCAAGGTGGTGACTGAGGTTCATCACAGAGCAGTCGGTCAACACCACTGCTCATTATCTACAACATTGGGATTCCTTTCACCTCCTTTCCCAGACACAAGTTTCACTGGAGAGACAGGGGATGTTAGTTAAGTAGTTGTATTGAGTTGAATGGGGCTACTCGGATGATGGAGGAACGACAGAATCAGTCATCAAACAGGCAAAATTCCCACTGGTGGCATAAAAATGTCAGGACTGTATCATACTGTAAATGTCACTCCTTTCTGCCAGCGAATTTTTATTTGCATTGTTTCTGTATAAATATTCTTTTCTAAAAATGTCAGCGAGAAATGCCAGTTAAGTTTCTGACAATGATGACAAAGAGAAGACACATGGGAAGCTAAGTACTAGAGTTTCCCATAAAATCGTAGGGGATTTTTATAATGGAAAATATTGCACTTTTGTTGGAAAATCCCTAATCCTTTGGCCACCCGCCAAAGTCTCTTGGAATGAACAATATTAGGTTTGGCCAATGGGTGTTCAATATGGATCCAGCTTCTCACAGAAAACAGACAGATTTGGTCAAAGAGAGAAAACTCCAAGAAATTATATTGTCAAGCACTCAGATGATCACCATAAAAGTTCTGATAGGATTTTTTAAATGAGTTGTATTGAGTATGTCACTGGTATTGATACTAAAGTCAATGAACTCACTCCACCGTAAAGCATTTAGTACATAGAACACCAAGGATCTTTTCTAATCTATAATTCAGCCTGGCATTCTGCTGATGAGGATTTTCCAGGGAACACTGTAACTTACACTGCTTTGCTCTAATGTTCCTGATATATATATAAATATAGATATATATATATACACATCTCTGTCTTTATATATCTGTCTGCATATATATTACACATATTTATATACTTTGAAGTGTTTGATTTCATTTATTATTTATAAAGAAGTGTTCCAGAAACTGTTTAATGTGCTTATAAAATTTTCATTGAGGATTTCCCTGCTTTTATAAGCAACTATGTATGAGATTAGCACTTTAAAAACTAAAAGAAAGCTTTATGAAGAGCTGGATCATCCCCAATCACTGCAAAGTCTAAACTACAAAGCTTCCAGTATTTCCAACCTGTGGTAATTAAAGATGGAAAACTAGATTTACAGAACTTTTAAAAATTTACTTTATTCTTAACCCGAATTGTCTTACTTTGAGAGAAATTAGCATGTTTCTGGTGATTTTTTAAATCACAAAGCCTTATTTTCTGCCCATACTGATGAAAAATTAGTGCAGCATTAGCCACCTGCCAATGGATTCATGCCATTAAAAGTGAGCTATGCTATTTGTGTTGCTATATAGGTTCCACACATCAAGAAGCAAAAGTTGTATCGAGTCCTACAATGCCATACAATGTCTGTGGTGTGTGATATGCCAACCTGAAAAAGAGCTTACATACATTGAATATTGCTTGTCATATTTATGGAAATCCAAACATAGGAAGCAAATTCTTTAAGACATATCTTTTTCTTTCAGAGCTATACACTAAACTGTGTAGAAATGAAAAAACTTTAAACTGTATTTATATAGGACTTAATCTCTAAAATCTTTCTTTTTGCCTTTTTCCATTAGGGTTGAGAGTAGATGACAGTAATATAGCCTAAAGATCAGGTGGGCAGAAGCAGAGTCAGAAGAAGCCTTTCACGGCCCCAGAAACCCCATATAATTCATCCTTACAAGTCTTGGCATCATGTAAGCAGCTATTCTGGAAATATGGTCCTGCAAGTTATAATCCAATGTGTGAACGTATCTCAGCCCTCATGAGGAAAGCAACTGCTCCTAGATTTTACCCAAGCATGGATCTAAAAGTCAACAGACAGGGATTATACTCAAAAACCCTCTTGGCTCCTCAAAAGCTCCCGTATTGTCTTTGAAATTTTGCCATTTCTTTGGAAAACGGTGCACAACTCTGTTCAGCTCAGTCTCAGTAGCACCTCTTAAAGTATTCTAGCTCCGAGGAAAAGCATGCTTCACCTTCCAGAAGAAACACGGTACCTATTTTATTCCAGGCTCCGAACCTGAAGAAAGTAGGATGCCTACACTTCCCGTGCCAGGGGAGGCACCGCGCCCTCGCTGCGGCGCTGCTGTGCACGAGGAAACCTCGAGCACACGGGATCACTCCCCACGTTGAGGTTCCTCTAGAGCTGACCCCACGTGAAAATGAAACAGAGCTGAATGTCCCACTGAGGAAAGGTAACTCTGACAAGGTGAGAGCTTAAATTCCCCCTCCTGGTAAAGCCGTGCTGTCCACACCTGCCGATTAGGCTGGAGGCACACTGCGGTGCCATATTCCCTCGGCGCGCACGCCTGCCAGGCTTTGACACGACCGTGTTCCAAAACCAACTCTTCATCAAAGATGTCTTACATTCAGCTGAAATCAAAGAGCCTGAACAGATGTCTCTAAATATATTTCCTCCTTGTAATGATGGCAAATAAAAGCAGTGTCCTCTAACACGTTCTGCACAGCATCTGTAACGCTAGTGCCGCAAAGGGAAATCAAAAGGAATGGGGTAGGATGTTATGTATGCTCTGTGCTCGGAGAGTATTTTAAACTCCCTTAGCCTCTGTAATGAAAACCACACTGTCTGAAAGTGAAACACTGCTGATTGTTAACTGTAGGTCTGTTGGAAATAAAGTGAGGGACACAGGGAAAGGGAATTTCACGTAAATCTAATTTCTTCTGTGTCAAACAGCGCTACTGTATTTCCTTCCATCTGCAAGGATACCCTGTGAAATGTGGATGAATGTTATTACAGTCTGCAATAAGCAGAGTTCAAAGGGGGGAAAATTTGGTTCAGATTTGGATTCGGCAGTTCAGAAGTTTCTTCACACTTTCTTCAAAAGACCCAGAAAAAAAAAATCTCAAGCTTTGACTTGCCAATCTTATATAAAAAATTTTTACATGAATCAGGTTGCTATGCAAAGTAGGTAGGAATTAAGCAAATATTTATACATTTTGCTATTTCAGCAGAACTAAACTAGATTATTTTGTGGGTAGGATACTGACTGGGATGAAAGAGAGCGCTACGTCACAGTTCCCAGTTCTGTCTGTGGCTCCCTGCATGACTTTGGGCAAGTTATTGCTTCTCTTTGTGCTCCATCCCCTTTCCGTAAAACAAAGAGCCTACTTTTCCTCCACTCTTTCTTTTCCTTAGCTGGATAGAAGTAGCCTGTGCTATGTGAGAGATGAGTAGAAACCAGACGGGGATCGTGGGCTGGGGGGGCTCTGATGGCTGCTGGGACCTCTTGGTGCCATTGTGATGGACATCAATAACAGAAGGTGCATAAGAACAGCTTTTTATACAATTTCCCCCCAGTTCTGACTCTCTGGGGAGATAAGCAAAGGCGAAAGCTTATGTTCACTATGCCTAACTGAACATCCAAATTAAAGGTTGAAATGGGCTATTAATTCCTGAAATATGGGCTTTTCTGCCCATCCCTAACAGACTGTTCTCCAGTTCCCCTGTGATGCTGTTGGATGCTCTGGACAAAAAGGCTGCACCCATGCCCCACAACTCTTGGCTCCTTGTCCTCCTTGTCTCATCTCCTCCCTGGATGCCCAGTGGCAAAGTCCAAACACCCCAAAAGGTGCATTAACAAAACTCAAAGCCGGACTCTGATGTACCTCCTGGAGCTTCCTTCCTCTTAATGTCCCCATGAGCTTTCCAGACTCCATCCCACAGCACAGCTCTGGCACTGAAAGTAAAACATAAGCTGGTAGGTGTCTCCCCACCAAGAAGAAACTGCTGGCACCTCTGTCTCCCTGAGAAAGCTTGGCTGACAAAAGAGAAGATTTTGGAGCCAGCCTCCTGTCCTTGCTCCCAGACTCACAGGTCCCAACAGCCCCATTGGCTGTGGCTCCCAGCAGACCTCTTCTTTCGCTATGTACCAAAGCCCTCACCTTGGACATTGGACCTACTCACCTCCCGAGTTCCCCCCAGGGACCATTAACTTTGCTTTCAGTTATTACTTTCTTTGTCAGACGGGTGGAATAAAAACCCCTAACACATACACAGATCTGTTCAGTCCTGAAGGGATTTGTAGCTCCCTGCTCAGTCTTGAAGGGACCAACATATCCCATTACAAAGTCCCAGACTAAATTCACTCCCAACAAAAAGCCATCTCCCTTTGGACGGGTAAAGTCTACCTTTTGAAATGTCCACATGTTGTCTCAGCAACTCTCCTTTATGGCTGTTTACATTGGATAAGAAGTGGAACACAAAGCAACATTCAGATGAAGAAAGTGCTCAGAAGTAGTAAAATACAGTGTTATCTATTTTTTTAGCTGAATAAATTGAGCTTGCTTTGCATTATTGCTGGCTGTCTTAGCCCAGCTCTGAAAGTGAGAAAGAGAAAGGGAATCTTGAAAGGCAACTCCCAGGAGGACACTAATATTTTTAATAGTTTGTGGGTTATGAAACAAATCTGTGTTAGCAGTATTATATATCTCAGCCTGAACCACTGGGGTGTTTCCAGGCTCTTTAATGAAACTAAAGCACTAACACAGTATTGCCAAGAAAGTAGATTTATTCACAAAGAAATGTTTGCTAGCAGAAATGAAAGCACAGGCATGAGTGGGGCTGTAGAATACTAATGCATGGTCTTGTCACTCACATTGTCCCTTATCACACCAGCTGAACTCTGGCACTGCTGCTGGATCACAGGTCACACCTTTCCCCCCTTTTTCTGCCATCCAGTCTTGCCTTTTCCCTGATTTTTGGGGCCCACAGCACAGCAACACATCAACATGGGCCGAAACCTGTGCTAAGAGCAAAACTTGATCTATAGCCGAGGAGAGCTGAGCATAAAAAGAAAAAAACATACACAAACACTAGGGACTTTTTTTTTCATTTTACAGTGTGAAATAGGACCCAAACTAATCAATGGAGCTCAGTGGGAGTGCATAATTATTAATAGGCCCTACATGGGGCCTCAGAAAATATGCAGTTCTCTTGGAAGTTTAAAAGGTCACTGTGAATAACTAAAACATACTTTTCTTGGTAGTTACTATGCAGTAAAAAAATAATTCATAAGGAAATCAGTTTAGGAAAAAAATTTCTCATGTTCTAGCAGGGTGGTTGAGAAGTCATTCCTATGTCTTCCATGTATCTTTTCTGGCAGGTTAATGGGCCATGTTTTATTCTCTGCCTTACTTCCTAAAGCTCACAAAGCCCAGTCCTTTTTCACCATTTGTTATTGCAGAACTCAATCGCGTGCTGCCCAGCCGAGAGAGGGAATGAAAAATGGAGAGCCCCCTGGAACAGCCCACAGTGGTGGAGAGCAAGGCCAGATGAACACCTACCTCTTTATGGTGCTACTGGTCAGCCTCACTCACTAATTACACAGCAGCCTGAGGGGCCTGGGTGTGCACGTGCCACTCGTCAGACTGAGATCTGGTGGAGCGTAAAACTGAGGACATGATGGGCATCCTTAGGGGTTCAGACCTTTGAAGGAGCTTTGCCTCATGGCTAGGCACCAGCAGACATTTCTCTGAGAAATGCTGAACAAGCCCCACGTCCTCCTCCTAACAGTGTGTGTTGAATGCTGGCACCAAAGAGTTCTGCTCTTTCAAGAAACCCTGTGAGGTTGCAATCAAACAGCAGGAGACCCTGGCAGTGCTCCTGGGACGCACATCAGGCACACAAGGGGACCGGTACGAGAAAAGCCTCCTGGCAAGATGGATGATGACACATAAGCAGGGATCCCACACTGAATGGATTAAACAAACAGCAAGGTGGCGATTACAGCAAGGATCCTGATGGAAGCAATAGCTGCTGGCACGAGGCAGAGCCCAGGCAAGAACTGCCTGGAGCCAAGCCAATGCTGCAGAATGTTCTCCAGGACTATGCAGCCCAGGTGAAAACCACCTCTGGGAGAAAGACTGGCACGACCTTACTGACAGGGCATGGAGGCCAGGTCCAGCCTCAGGACAGGGACAGCTTTCTCGCTCACTTCTCTCACGAATCACCTTTAGGCATCCTCACACCATTTTCTGAATTCAATGAGTGATGCTGGAATACAACATACAGAGTTCAGTACAAGTGAATTCTGAATTTGTATCAATTTCAAACAACAGCAGAAGCAGCCTGAGGGAATGGTGGATGATGTTGTGTAAGATGGACAAAACAAGTTTACCCTTACCACAAATGACAGCTGAGTTGTGTGATACGTCAGGGGGCTGCCCCTACACGTGGACATGGAACATGTGGGCAGTGAACACAACCCCACAGGGCAGTGGTGGAGCACAGTGACAGTGTGGGCTGGGAGGCTGAGCAAACAGACTTGTGGAGAGTCTCAGTCTGAGCTCAGGGAGAAGCTATCCAGAACTATTTAATACAAGCATGACCTTCACCTGAGGTAGGTGCACGCTGTCAGAGGGTGGGGATGGGGACAATGTCTGAGTGTCTGCCTATACATGTACTTCTGGCCACTGGAAGCTGAACTAGCCAGATCCTCGCCCAGACCTAGTTTGATAATTTTTATCTCATATTAGGTTGTTGTCAGCTCTGTTGAACAGGGCCTGGAGGGGCATCCAGCAAACACTGTGACTCAAGGCAGCAACACCCACCAACTGGCCAGGTTGCAGTCTGAGCACTTTTCTCAGGAATGAAGTCATTTTATTACTACGCTCTACCCAGGCATGTGCAGCATCTGGTTAATATATTTCTGGGTAGTTCTTAGCTCTCCAAACACTCCAGCCCTGCCATACTGCAACACACACAAAGGGCAAACTTTCCAACACTTTGCTTGGGTACCTGTTCCAGGCACTTACAGACCTGGTTAGGAAAATTTTCCAAGGAGCTAGCCTGCATTTTCCCATGCTTAATTTAGTTATTGGAATGTCTGCCATTTATATGTGTTCTCCTTGGCTCCTGCACAGGTCAGCTACTATAAATCAGGCCAGTATCACTGCCTGTAATGGAGCTACAGTAACTTACAACAGCTGAGTATCTGGTTTATGAATGCAGTTCCCAGAGCTTCATGTTAAATACAGCCCAAGGCTGGGGCATTTAAAGAAAATGAAGAGGTTGTGAAAGGTATGTATGTGTCTTCCAGTTCAATATTGTTTGTTCTAGATACTTACCAGGTGATGAAAGGATAAATAAACAGACCCCAGGCCTGGTGATGTCAGACACTGTTTTTGCCAGTGATATTTTCTGTGTAAAATAAGGACTGCATGCAATACAAATGAAGCAACAGGTGAGAGCAAATGTTTGGCTGCCAGACTTGGCCACAGATAAAACATGATGAAGATATTAAGCCTGTGGAGTGGAATGTGACTGGAAGCATACCTGGGGAGGGAAAGGAAATCACCATGGCCATTGAGAGCTCTGCCTAAGTACCTGATGGCAGCTAATGAGGCAAGGAAATTCACTTCTGAAACCACATCAAGCATGATCTTTAAAGCCCTGATCCCATCTGGTGAAGCAAGGAATTTACTTCACAAATTCATTTTGCTATGTTCTTCCCTGATCCTGCTCTTCTTCAATTCTGTGTAGACACATCCAAGTCAGGCTGCACATTACAGGAGCTTCATATTCTTCATTCAAAACCTTTTTTCTTCCAACAGCAATAAAAAGTAAAAAGGAACAGATTACTTCCCCCTGAAATGGAAACTGCATGGAAAGCATCTCCATCCCATAGAGTTTTGGTAGGTTTGGTTTCGCTTTGGGGGAAGGTGCGGGTTGAGACACTAGAAACAAGCATTTTGGATTTCTTGAAACAAAATACCTTCCAAACTAAAATACTTTCCAATATGGGACAAGGACCTGGTATAAGGCATCACTGCATGTTTGTGTGCCGGCTCTGCTCTCCAGTCTAGCAAAGCACTCAGCACCAGAGCACCGTGGTCCAGGTGTCAGAAGGCCAGACCTTCACAATCCCACCAAGCCTGACTTGACACCACCATTCAGGGAAAGTTCCCTTGAAAACAAGATAAAAGCATAAACCCCACAAGCTGTGCCAGCAGCATCTGAAACCAGTCACAGGATCTGACACAGCGAACCTGAGCCAGGAGAGACCCCAGCTGGCAGCTCTGCCCATCCTCTCGCTGCAGGAGGGAGCCTTCTGCTCCCTTTCTGGCCATGGATTAGAGAGGGAAACCAAATGACCAGTGTAGGTCAGACATCTCTGCAGTGAGCAGGGCAAGTCCCATGGGAACTGAAAATACTGTACGAACTTGCACCAAGCGCAGTGAGAAACGGTTTCAGAATTTACTACGTATTAATTAGACAGCAAGTTGACATATCTCTGGCTAAAACAACTCCACGAGTATTTACCAGCTGAGGTCTACGAAGACGGGGGCCAGAAAGAAACCTAAAAGATTTTTAAAAAAATCAGCTAAGTGGGGTTGTGGCAAATTGCCCTGCTGAGCTCCTCTGAGCAGAAACTCCTTCTCTCTTCTCTCCCATGCACAGTTCCCCACCACTGACAGAGGTGCAAAGGACAACCTGTGCCAGCCTAGAATGATGCCAGTTAGGGAGAAGAGACCCTTACACTTGTGACCAAGAAGGAAAATGTTCATACGTGTGGTTAAAACACCTTCCAGCTCTTTGGTTACTCTGCTACCTCACATTTTGGGAACGAAAAAAAGGGAGTAGGACAGCACTCCCGACTGGAATCAAACAGAAACAAAATCAGCTGTTTCTTCCCTATTAAAGTAATGTCACCAGTGATTTCTCTTCCTAACTTACCAGTTCTGTCATTGTCAGAATATACAGACAGCATCTGGCAAACTTTACTTAGGAATCTCCCAGGAAAGAAAATCCCAAAGCTACTTTGGCAAATGTTACCACAAACATTCTCCTATGTTTTAATAAGGATAAGAATAAAATGCTCTTTTCTAAATCACATGACTTTGTTTCAAAAGGCAAGTGGGAGTCTAATGCAGAGCTACTTATTTTCAGGCATCAAGCAAAACTCCTACAGTAATCTTATTATTTACATTACATCATTTACATTATATTGCCGGATATTATTTGCAGTCTTCCCTCTCCCCTTTCTTGATTCCAGAAAGGACTTTAATGATAGTATAAAAAATTTAAGTATTTACTGACAGATGGAGTATAAGCAATAGAAGCACAGATGATGCTGTCTCCATATTTAAGTTCTTGCCAAAGCAACTGGGTTTCTCCATGGCTTGGACTCATTACCTAGGGAAACATTTTCTATTGGGGTTTCCCAGCCATCCTAGTGCAGATGGGCTTCTGGAGTCAGCAATCTGACTTCCAGCACAGCCCTAACGTGAGCACAGCAGGATGAGACGGGAACGATGCTCCCACGGCGCAGATGGAGAGGGCAGGGATTCCAGCAGCAAGCACGCACTCACAGCCTGGCCTTCACCATTGTCATTCCCAGGATATTTAAAAGCTTCATCCCTTGATACATTTAAGCAGTTACACATGATTTTTTGTGAAGAGGGTGATAAATTATAAACGCTGACTGATTTACATCAAGGTAGCAGCGAGTGATTTCTCCCAGAGCAGCTGCCGAAACACCAGCAGAGCCACAGAAAGGCACACATCTTTGGAAGGTGGCAGAGCACCAGAGGCTCTTTTTCCAGAGCTATTTCAGTCTCCTGATGACTGTATAACAGAGGTAGAACCAAAGTCATCTGCTTTCCTATTTTACGCAAGGTGACTAAGAAAGTCTTATTTGGCTTGAATAGATTTCAAAAGTGTGCACATATTTTTATATACATACACACATATAGATATATGAATAAGCCTCTTTCATAAGAAAGACTTCATGAATATTTCATGGCTTCCCCCTTGGGTTTGTAAGTATCTGGTTTGCAGGCTTTGCTAAGTACAATTTACTGCCACCTGGGCTCAGGAACAGAAGATTTCCACTGTGTTCTGCCATGTTCATCAGCAGCCACAATGTACGGGATACCAGGATGCCAACAAGCACCATCATCCTCTCCGGTGATATCAGAGCTACCTTCAGTTGTTGTTGTTGAAGCAATCAGGTGACAAAATAACCCCTGAAGTTTTGCAGCCCAGTTAGCTACAAGTCAGCGTTGCCTTGGTTGATTTTTAAATAATGCATTCTTTAACCCTGGTACTTGCAAGATGCTGTTCAAAGGGAAAGAAAAATACAGGGTCACTCATGGAATTCATCTCTCATCACATCCCACCACTTTCCACATATTTTTTAAAAATGTAAGCTTGGATAGCCAGGCCAGTTTGCTGTCATGTCTCCCCCTTGCAACTCCTGACAGTCAGATGTTCTTGCTTACTTTAGGGTTTGATTTATTGTCTGTAATTAGGCTAAAAATGGATATTTAAAAAAATACAAAGGAAATCTGTGATTAGTTGTAAATTGGAAGCAAAAACAGAGACAGGAGAAGTGATTTCTTTATCCAACTTGCCAGGCATAAACGCTTTTCATCTCTGTGAACCTGTCAGAGGGCTCTCTCTCCTCATGAGAGAGAGAAATGAACGAATCAAAATGAACAAATTCCAGTTCAAACCTTCACAAACTGAACTTTCTGCTAATCACTGCCCTCACTGGAAACACCTTCAGCTCTAAGCACCTCATTCAAAACACTGCACAAGCTCGGTGGTTTTGACAGGGCTTGGAATCTGCAGAAATCCAGGTCTCAAGTGCTGATGAGAACAGCCCAAGAAGTGTGGAGTGGACCACCGTGAAAACGAAAATTCAACATCACAGGGCCATCTGCTAAGAAATGCCATGACCAAACGATGCAGCTCAGGCATACAAATCCAAGCCAAAAGCTGGGATGGGATTGCTCCAGCTTCCACCAGTTCATCAACTCCATCTCAATCTCCACCTGAACCATGTAGCCCATTCCACTCTCTCTCACAAGTACAGGACATCATACATTAACCAAAAAGGTGGTTTTGTGCAATCAGGGTTTGATTTATTTTGAGGGAGAAGATGAATCCAATGTAGACACCTGCTTTGGCTGAATACAGAATTCCAGCAGAGCAAAAATGAACACAGGCACCATCTCACATAATGCAGCCTGTGGCCTTCACATGGTCTACCAACCCAAGTGCTTGGCAAAGGCTGAGCCTGAAACGCAAAAAGGTTTCAGCACATAAAGGCTTTCTAAAAATCAGGCTGGGTTTAAGTAACCAGGCAAAACCTTTGCATATAATAAGGGGCATGAGAAAGGTTATGCCTACTTCATAGAGCAGATTCCAGCACACAGATCCCTTTTCTTGGCCACCAAAGATGCAGAACCCTGTGCAATTTGGTGTTTATTTATACGAAAATAGCCCTCATTTTTGTTCCATGCCTTGGGGCTGTGCAAACTATGATAGGAGAAGCATGTTTCCAGCAGTGATAAGCAGTGGTATTCTGTTCAGCAACTGTTATCACACCCCTCCCAATCTGAACAGAGCAAATTAAAATTAGCAAGATATTAAAGAATTAACACTACAAGCATTTATGACCAGTGTCAATCATTCACTCTCTCCTGGAGCGTGCAGCACAGGGAACAAGTAATGCTGTGCTCCAGGGATTAATGGTACATGACTGAAGCCCTGATTGCTGTGGGCTGTTTAGTGGTGAAGCACATTTGCCCTCAGCCAGGCAAAAGGAAATAATGAGCTGAAATAAAGAAATGGGAAATATGAGTTGGGTAGGAGGAGAAAACATCCTAACAAGCCGCCAGGGGAATTGCTGGTTCACTGCTTGGGTCATTTCAAATTGGACTGGATAATGCACTGGAAAGCATCCTGGTTTCTGGGAGGCTGTGCACTGAATGCAAGGGATGAAGGGATACAGCACTTTTTGGCCTCTTTGACCAGGTATCTTCCATGACCTGCTCTCCAAATAGCTCATGGTTCAAATCCAGCCCAAGCTTATCTTCCACGTGCAGCACAGGGCAATTACTGAAGAAAAGAACAAATATGCTCCCCATCCATACCTGGCATTAACCTCCTCAGGTAGCCTTCACCTCCTCCCCTCAGCTCCAGCATTGCACAGTCCTCCACAGCAGCTCCTACTAACCCATTTTAATCCACACTTACCACAGACTGACAACACCAACCAGCAGTAACAAGCTCTCAGTCAGTGGTGTGCACGTGAACAACCTTGAGACAACACCAAACACCAACTCAGAACTTCTTCACAGGCTCAGCTGCCTCTAGGATTTTCTTCTCCACGCTGCTCAACCCATTCTTTAGGTCAGCAATATCCAGACTAGAGCTGGGACCCCACGGGGGGGGCAAGCGCAGTTATTAATGGCGTTATGAGCCTCACAGAAATGTAATTACTTGGACATGTATTCAGGGATCACACATATTTTCTACTTGGAGGTCGTCTGGCAATTGGGAAAAAAAATGTTGGGGGGGGGTCTGCTATTTTATAACCCTTTTCCCCCACAGAGAACAAGGAGGTAATATCCAGGCAAGGTAAGACCCCCACAGCCACCGCAGGCAATGAGAACTCATTTATTTCTATGCTGATAGAGGGAAGGGTGGTGATTTGGGAATGAAACTCAGCCAGCTTGTTACATTACATGCCCTTTTCAAACAGGAGCGATACTGCTTTCACGTCTGACATGCATCATTAAAAAGCAATCACTTCAAGCAAGGCTCTTTCTATTTATCATGAAAAGAAACGGAATGGGAAAAAGTGAGAGATAATCATCACTCAACCCTTTCCCTGCTGAAAAGTGAAAGCCTGTGTCCAACAAGCAAGACCACCCATCTTGACAGGGTTCGGTAAGATTTACATTTGGCCAGTGTTTTAAGAAGCAGTGATTCCTATGCCTTGTGCACACACATTCAGGGTGATAGTCCTGGGAGCCTGATATCCTAACTCAGAGAGTAATAAAAATCAGATGCTTCTACATAATAGATATTGATGTAACAGTTTGTCTGCTGAGAGTGCTCTGTCCTACCTGCAGACAGTTTGGATTTGGCTTATATCCTGGACAAAGGGTGTTTATACCACTTGCAAACATTTACACTGTGTCATGTAAGTGAGCAGAGCTGTGTAGATGTCCAACTTTCCTCGCATTATCCCGCGTTCCCAGAATATACTTTTGACAGAATCTTGTGGAGATAGCCTGGAAATGCCAAAGCCATTAGCATTATTCACCTTTCTGGCAGTGTTTTGCAGCTTTGGCAGAAGCAGGGAGCCTGGAGGCTGGCAACGTGGTGGCAGTTCTGGGGGGAAAAATCTTGGCCATCTCAGAAAGTGATCTTTATGTTAATTTGATATGTGAATTATATTTCTGCCCATGTGAAAGAGGGAAGTTAATGCTGTATCAGGGAAAAACTCCCTAATATAAGAGGCTGAAGACAATTTTTCCATGATCAGTTAGGTCTAATCTGCCTTTGCAGACTGAGCAGGTATTTTGAGAGCAGCAATGCAGTGCAAGCTTTGCAAATCTGGGTGCAGGGAATGAAAAGATATCTCCCTGTTCACAACATTTCCAGTTCTTCTCCCTCCTTATCAATGCCTGAAGGCTGGGACCTGAGTCCTGTGAGCCCTAAGGCATCTGCACCCCATGATTAGGGAAAAGCACAGCAGTGCCTTGACGTGACCCAGAGGAGCTTCCCAAGGACTTCAGAAATTGATTTTCACTTGTTTCCAGATGTGAAACTAGAAATTCAAAGATGGGAAATGATTTTCTAGGTGCTGTGCAAACGAACTTTGCAAGCCAGGGAACTTATTTTTATTAAAGAGATTAAATTTAACGAATTGGAAATCTCAGCAAAAGGGTTGATCTCGACTAGGAGACTGAGAACATCAATATTGCTCCTGTAAAACCTCCAATCCTACCTTGCACACTGAATCACCTCTGAAATAAGTCCACTCTTTGCCAGAAAGATTCCTGGTCTAAAGGTGAAAGCAAATGGTCGAACAGGAGGGTGACACTGAGGTCTGGTGCTACTCTCAGCAGTAACAGTAGCACAGTCCTAAATTCAAAGGCTTAGTCCAACCTATTCAAATAGTATTTTCTCTGCCCAAATAACTGATCCTTAATGAAGCTATTTATGTAAGGAAATTAAATTAAAAAGGAATGTTAGTCACCTGGGTGTTGCCACACGGCTGTAATGTGTGTCTGGGAGACCCGAGACTCATAAATTGTATACAACACACTGAATGGAGGTCTTTAGCCTGTATAATTAAGTGGCAACTAGTTTCATATTAAAGATATTACACATACACAGAGGCACAAACAAAATGTCATATTCTCCATTTCCTATGTATAAATCTCTGCTCACAGAAAAGCCAAAGAGTGTGGGGTAGGAGCGAGCGGGTTATGATATCAAAGAAAAATGTTTCACACTGAAAAGTGACCTATGACTTTGCACCCGCAGCTTTTGGGGCTGGAGGTAAGAGGCAGACACTGATCAAGAAGCACAAGCTGCTGTGGCCACAGTTACAGCTCGAGTCTTCAGAGACTCGGGGTGAAGGAGAATATGCAGCATCTCTGAAAGGTGAAACATTAATTGCCCAATGCTAAACAGTACAGACCATCACATCACACTAAAGGAGAAGGCAGAGTTCAAGGCCAGGTTATGCTCTTGTTCAAAAACCTGTTGCCAAAGATGCAGGGTGAGAGGAGGTGACAAGCCACTGACTGTCACGTCATGTTTGACACTGAGGTGGCAGCTACAGGCAGAACTCAAGGTATGCAGGGCTTGTCTGGGAAACACATACTCACACCAGCTTCCCTAAAGTACAAAAGGCAAATCTGTACATCAGGGCAGCTCAGGTAACCCAAAAAACCTGTCTGTGCACTACAGAGTTTCCCTGTGGCTCTGCATCTGCATCTTGACTTAGGACTGGGATAGCTATGAAACACATAAACCTGCAGAGTCAGCTCCCGAGCACACCTACAGTGCCAGGCTGGGGTGCTTCTGAATCACAGACAGATGACCCCAGCTTGGCTCTGCATAAACACAACATGGACACACAGGATTATCCAGACCTCACCTCTGTTCAGCAAAAAGCAAATGTACCCTTAACATGCCTTGGATATGTGGACTATGCACACCTCCTCCTCACTGCCCACTGAGGAAGCCACTGCAACTGTATGAGCTCCTCGATGGCTGAAGTCAAGTGAGATGCAGTCCCCTTTCTGCCCACCCTTAACCCTGAGCTACAGCAAGGCTTCCAGCACCTCTGGGCAAACCTTGAGCCCAGGGCTTTCCCTCCTTCAGCACACCAAGGGACATGCTCTTCATCCTGCAAACAGCCACAGCTATTGCTGACCCCAGGGGATACATCCTCACTCAGCCTCCAGTCCTCAGCTTAAACGTGATCCCAGCTTAGCCCCAGCAAACACAGCAGTGCCGGGCTCCAAGCATCCCAGGAAAGGCAGTTCTGGTGTGAAAGTGTTTCTAAGACACAGGACTGTACCAACCCATTTGCCTTCCTAGCGCTCTGCCAGAATGTGGAGCTAATGCTTAATTATCCTGAGTGATTTATTAACATATAAAGTCAGATTAAATGGGTATTTAGCATGAGCAGCTGAGAGGCTTTGAATGGGGAGAGTGATTCACGCTATTTATCCAGCTGAGACAGAAGTCACGTGGCGTGAACCCACAATACAGATTTCTCCAGATAAAAAGTAATATATTTCCAGGAAAAGAACATCATTAGCATCCAGCAGATGTTTCACTTAGGACACTGTTCACACCAATTTCTAAACAGAGTACAGGGCATTACTTAAACCCTGTATTTTCTCTAAGGCAGCTGTGCTTTTACTCACCCATCACATGGGGTCTGTAGGGGCTGCAGATCCCCTTGGGCCAGACTGGAGCTCCAGTGGCTTCCAGAGCAGATCACCATCCTTGTTTTACCATGTCCGTGCCCAAAATATGGTATAATTCTCCACTCACTGAATAAACAGCCTAATAGTTAGAACCTGGATAGAAGTCTTCCATCTTCCAAAAGGAAACTTTGAAAATAAAAAATGGAGAAAGCAATGGGAAGCAGTATTTGGGTGTTCTTGTCTGCCACACAGTTAATTTGGTTTCTGTGATGCTTGTTAGTGTGGGCAAAACTTGAATCATCTCACGTGTTAAATGGACAGTTTCTTACCTTCTACCTGTGACATGATCAGATTGCAGTACTGACAGGGCACAATTTTGATATATAGTCACTGGGATCTGGAGAGTTGTACAGACAAATAAATGATGCCCTTCAAACTTTTTTTCAGTCTAACTCCATGTAGGGAAGCTTATCAAATAAATAAATAAAGAGAAAGAGAAGAAAAGTAAACTCTCAGGCTGACCTTGGTGGAAGCAATTCTGCAAAGATATGAAGGACACAGATCAAAGAATGTAGTGGAACAGTTTTATGAAACTGGTGTTTCTCAGGTCAAGTGTTCCCTATTCCCCATCCACCTCTCCCCCCTTCCACCTCAGCAGCCTTCTGTGCAAGGATGGAGAGACCAGACAAAAGACCTGCATCAGCTAATCAAGCACCTGCAGTGAAATTAAAACATAAGCAAAATTTTCACTTGGATCAAACTACCCTCTTTTTTTCAAGCCTAAAATGAAGTAATTCAGTGTTGAAAGTTCTACTTTTCTAAACTTGCTTAAGTTAAAATTCCACCTATAGTGGAAACAAAAACTGGAAGGATTTTGTCTTGAAATGGCTGAAACAAAAACTGGTTGGGAGGGGGGTTCCCCTTCTTCTCTGATTTTTTTCCCTATATAGATCAAAAGTCAAATGCCCTCTGACCACCAGGTGAGCTTTTATAAATTGTCTCACCTGTCTAAAACTGGTGGGTCTGTGTCCACTGACTCCAAGACGCTCACAAAGTGATGCCAAGCAGAGAGAAGAGGAGCAGGTAAACTCACTTCTCACCCACCCCAGCCACTTTTCCGTCATGATAATCTGGCTCCTGTATTACCAGCACCCAGCAAAACAACACAGCAAACCACATCTCCAACCCCCTTTTAAGACTCAGCTGCTTTTACAGCTTATTTTTATCTCTGACAGGAGATGGAGTCCAGCTGAAGAGCAGGGCACGTACTCGCGCTCCTGGTTCCGCACTGAGCTTTTCCAACCACTTCATCAACACACCCTCATATTGGCTTAAACCGGGAGTAAATTTCTATTCCTCCCCGTTGGCCAGTGAATGAGCAGAGGTAGCCAAGCTCCCCCTTTCCTCCAGTCCCACTTTCCTCCAGGCCCACCAGTCCCCACTTCCCCGTCTCCCGCCCGCAAACAGCCTGGCGTGAAAGGGCTCACGGTGTGAAGGCGGCTGCAGACGCAGGTTGCTGGTTCCTGGCACGGCCCAAAATTCAAGGCACAATCAAACCCATAGAGAATCACCAGTAAATCGCTCCAGCTATTTTTTTATGAGACACTTTAGCAAGCCCTCTTTTCATATCCTTTACGGGGCTGCCTTCAGCCCCGCTCACAGTAAAAACTCCGAGTTATGGAAATCATAAGAAAGAAATTATGTATGGAAAAATCATTACATTATAAATTGGTTCCACTGTTCAAAACATGTAGGAAATGGGGCATATAAAACTCAGATGGTGTTGCAGACTTTGATACAAGGTTCATTATTACACCGTGACACAAGTGAAATATGTGCTAACACACTGCCAGCTAATTTGCCTTTACTCGCAATGCAGACCCATCGCTGGGCAACTTCATAAATTTCATCGACCTGGGTGATTTCTCTGATGGAACGTGGCAGCCCTCACAGAAACACACACTTGGGAAAGAGCAGACCTTGTATCTTCAGGGCTGTGAACGTGTCCCCCTGCCTAATTCAAAATTAACAGCCATCTCCCTGTTTTCTCCTAATCTTTTTCAGATTTCATCCCCCTCACTAGACTATTGAAATGCTGTTATCCGGTTATGCACGTGTTGCTTGTGTCTCTGCTTTTTAATGATCTAATTGAGATAGGAGGCAGGAAAACTGGACAGGAATGTTTTCGACAAAATGTTCTTTGTTAGAAAATACCAATTGGTTAAAATTGGAAAATTTCCATGAAAATGCATCAGTTTTCATTTTACTTTCATCATAAAATATTCTGAAGCCAACAAGGGAATTTCAACAGTCACAGGCTGATGCCTGAAACTGTCCCCTGGGAAAAGGGACAACTAGGGAAATCCACTTAACTGTGGTGGCTGCAGGATGCTCCCCTGGGAAAAAAAAGAAAACCACGGGATTACACTTGGCTACGGCTGTGAGTTACATCCGATAAGAAGGGGAACTGCCTAAGAAGGCAAAAAACAGACACAAAGTATCCACTGGATTTCTAGTCTTCTTTAGAAAAACTCCCGTTATAATAAAACAGTTTAAAAATAAAATCACAGTCAGTATGAAAATATTTCTTAACTGGAAAAATTCAGGGAAATATTTTTTTTAAGATTCAAATGGTCTGTTTCCATACGTCCACTAAGAAGTTTGGTTTCTTCCTGCAAAATTACTTTCTTTAAAATAGACTCTACTTTCTATTAAATTATAAGGGGTTGAAATCTGAATGAAGTGCTTTGAATATATTGTAAATGTTTCAAATGACCCAAAAACAATTCTGCTTTTTCTGTTCCAACACGGAACAGAATTTCTTTTGCTTGCTTCCCAAAACCTCAGCAAATTGGAAAATCCATTTGCCGTGTAGTTCTACTCAGAGGAAGAATGTCAGAGGTTTCAGCTTTTAATGCCTAGATGGTGTCTCAATTGAAGAAGTGCTGTCAAAATGTAAAGCAGTATGAACCTCTTCAAATTTCCAGTTGGTTTTGCAGAATGAAGGAGCCTGGTCCTTGGTTGGGGCCAAGATCTCAACGCTGCCATCACCAGAGAGAGTTTCTGTTAATAAAACCTTGGGTGACTGTCCAAACTTCTCTCTGCCTACCAAAGCTAGCCCCTAATTCTGAAGATACTGAATCTCCCGATTCTCAGGTTACAACACTCCTGCCCGTCAGGGGTTTGGTGGTTTTTTTTTCCCCGAGGCACGCTGACAGATCGGAGGGTTTTACATCTCGCTGTGTGTATCTTCTTTCACATCTTTCACCGTCATTTTAAATGAAATCACGGACTGAGTGAGAGGGAGGAGGGGAGGCAGCGCAGGGCAGTCGAGGAAACCCTGCCAGCCTCAGACAGCACTCGGAGTATACGATGGACCTGTATGTGAAACGATTTTTCACTGAGGTCCTGTAGCTGAGGACTGACAAAACCATTACTTACAGCCTGTAAATTGGTGTGGAAAGACTTTAAGACCCACAGGCCTGCATGGGCTAATGGGCCTCCATGTCAGATTAAAATTACAAAAAAGCCGCTGAAGGTAAATGGGATTAGAGCTGGGGGATTTTTTGCTCTCTGCAGGGACTTGAGGCCCCACTCACACTTAAAGAAGCCCAGATGCCTGGATACTACAGAGGTAAAAATAAAGCATCCTGTGTTGCCAACACCACATCAAAGATTTGCCTAAAGGAAAGGTGCTTCTCACCACCTCTGCTCATCCTCTCACAGCCTTGCTTGCCACGGCCAGAGGCTCCAAGAAGCTCACTCAGCAAGCCAGCCTGCCTTTGGCATGGGATGGAGAGCTGTTTGTTGGTTTGGACCCACTGAGGGCAATCTGTCAGGCACAACAGCTCCCCTGCCATTCTGAGTTAGTGCTCAGCATAGTCCCACTGGTAACCACTCCACTTCCAGACCCATCCTGGAACCCGTCTGCTGCTGCCAGGAATACTGGAGGTATTTTTCATGTGCACCACAGCCAGGGCAAACAAAGGTCTCACCTGCCATCACTGGCCCCTAATCTCACCTTCACTTGCTCATTTTAGAACAGTTCAAGTCCAGCAAATCTTGCAGTTAGCACATGCCCTGAATTCATATGATTCCCCTTTATTTTTACCTTAGCTTTTACAGCACTACTTAAATTCCTTTTTTTTAATAAGGAAATTGCATATTTAACGGAAATTAATCTCACAGTCCCCTTTGAAGCTCTGTATGACTATGACAGAGGCAGGTATTTTTAGAAGGACTGTGTGGTAATTTTCTCTGCAGCATTCGATAATTTACAGTATCATAGCTGAAGGTAAAGATTTCCCCCAAGTATAATTTGGCATTAATCGGCCTTTCACAGGCATATTCATTGCAGACAGGGCACCAGCCTAGAACACAGCTTCACCCTAAGGATGCTGAGCAACTGCCAAGCTGAATAATACTGCCTTATGCAAACCCACAGCCAGGTAAAGTCTGGACAAAGCCCCCCATTTCAGGCGCAGTGAGCTGTCACCACCAGCCAGCATCCCTCTGCAGGTGTGCCCAGGCAGCGTGGGGAGATGTGTGCAAGCAAGGAAGAACCCAGGCTGGCACTGTTGCTGAAAGCATCCCTCCTGGGAGAGGAGGAGCTGGTCCACAGCACAGCAAATGCAGCTGGTGGATAGAGAGCCCAAATAATCAGATTTATGAGGTTCTTCACGATGGCTCCTGGACCCCCCCTTCTTTTTCCCATACTATTACCACGGATGATGTTTTGCAGCAAGACTGAGAGAGCTTAAACATAACCACTGCAAGGCTGTGCACTGGATCGTGGCAAGAACAAAATCCTCTATAGGATATGAAAGAAATGCAAGGCAGAAGATGTCTGATTTACAGACTGCTCCTAAAACGTGTGCGCTGCGCATGATCGAATACACTTCTTCACCAGAATGTCTCTCTCTCAAGCTCCTCAGTGCTTTAAGGAAAAGCCATCTGAATCACAACACTACACTCACAAGGGAATAACTAACTATTTTATTATCTGGGCATTAGGTCATGGCAGCTTTTTAAAAAACAAAGTTGAATTCAATATTTATGTACACAAGCAATGCACAGAATGTCTTTTTTTTTCTTTTTTTTTTTCTTTTTTTGGTGTATGTCCACCCCTGGCTACAGTATCTGGAGTTTCTATTTTGAATTTTGAAGAAATAATTTTTTTTACAAGTTAAAGAATTAATTTTAACTAGCTGCAAAAGTCTGACATGGGGACAAAGTCCAACAAACTTCCTTATTTAATGAACCAGCGAACATCACTGTGAAAATAGGAGGAGGCTGAAGCTGGCTCTTACCACCTTATTGCCTTATTCCCACATACCCCATTAGCAGATCTGCACGCAGTGGTGGCTATCACTAGAACTGCCAGAACAGCAAATTGTGTGGGAAATGTCAACATCTCGCAGCCTGCATTCCCAGGAACCAAAACTTCTCAAGAACAGCAGTTCTGGAAGCTTTTTTGTTACAAATGTGTATAGAATTACAGGCTGTTACAACATGCAGTAAAATATTACTGGTAGAAAAATACAGAAAAAATATAGACAAAAATATATAGAAAATAAAGAAAAAGGAATAATTTGTTAAACTTCCTATTTTTGGTTCTTTTTCAGAACCAAAGGTCACAATTGCTCTGCAATGAAAATTTCCCAACTGACTTTTTTTGTTCTGAGAAATCTTGTCAAAATGGAGATGGTGTGGAGGAAAAAAACTTCACTTTGTAAAAAGAAAAAATGCAGATAAACGTGAAATCATACTTAATGTTTGGCTCTGTTTGAGCTGCTGGGAGACACGCGGCTGTTTATTATGGACACCCACGGTCCTGCAGAGGACCCTCTCCACTTCCAGCCCTTTTCCAGCCACAGAGAGCATCTTAAACCAGGCAATATCCTCCTGCTTTCATTTTACATATGTATAACTTAATACCTGATTACATTGGGGTTTAAACTAATGACTTCTGGACCCACAAGACCTTGGGTGGTGACTGGCAATTGTCCAGGCAGAAAACATGGAAACAGAGGACTCCTAAACCTGTGAGGGCGGGTGCATGTGTGGTGGAAATGCTCCTAGCACTCCTGCCCCCATCTGCTCAGGATCTCATCACAAAGACTCACGTTATAATAACTTTATTATGGACCTTCTGGGGAAAGCGAGCTCCCAGCAAGGGGTTTGCCACAGCAGACAGGAAACTCCTTTGCTCCCCACTAGAGTAAAGCCCTTTATAATTAATGCCGGGTAAATAAAGCGCTCATCTGTAAACACTTTTAATTAGAACTTGGTTAAAGCTAAACCCCCGTGACCACATTGGCCAGGGGGATTAGACACACGTCAAGCTTTGCCTGATCAGCAAATAAGAGGTCCTTTACTATCCTCAATTCCTGTGCTGTGGGACCTCTTTCAGCTCCGATCACACATCACTGCGCTGCTCCAGCCTGCTCTCCAGGCTCAATAGAGGATCAATATTTGTCTGTACTTTCTGAGAAAAAGCCTCCTTGACACAGGCAGCATCTGTGTTTGAACAGTCACTTGCTAACACATAGCAGACTTTTACCACAGACATCTCGAGCCAGCAGGTCAAGCGGAGCAAGGGTCACCCAGCACCGCCAGTGATTTCTGTGTTTGCTCAGCGCCATGCTCAGAGACCAGCGACCAGAAAGGGCTGCTGTGAACACTGCTCAGTGCTCCCAGGGCAGAGCAGGCACTTCAGAAAAACAGTACACAGATAGGAAAAAATAAATAAAAGCCCTTAACCACCTGTATTTCCATTTTCTGTTTCTGTAGATGACCTGTGCCTGATGTCTCCAGTCTCCTGAAAATGTTGAAGGTTTTCTGTGAGTGAGGCTGGTAACACATTTTCAGATTTCAGGGAGGAAGGACTTTCTCTTCTGAGTGATGCCACCCTGCCTAGTCCCAGGTGTCACCTGTGCTTAAGGACAACAGAAGCATCCAGGGATGAGGAAAGTGCTTCCAGCACAGATGGTTCTTGCTCTGACCAGAGGGTGCCACCCTGGCAAAATGTGTGCTTTGCAGTGGTTTGTCTCCATTATGGAAGAGAAACAAGCCAGCTCTGCTGAAAATGGCACCAGGGGCACCAATTTGCCCTCCCCAAGACAGCCAGCACAGAACAGAGCAGCAAAAACGTGTTCTCTTCTCTCCACCTGCAGGAACACTCATCACATCTGCTGCACCCTCTCTTCTCCATGCTTTGTCTCCTAGCCCAAAGTTGTTCCCATGGAGGAAAACTGCCATCCATACCTTTATTCATCTGTATTGCTGCTGATCTCCATCTGACAGCTGAACCAAGGAGTGTTTAATCAACACCGAGCTTTATGAGATCCACCCCCTTGCCCCTGCTGCCCAAGGTCAACAATGGTTTGGACTGCAGGGGAGCTGAGAGGTCCTGAATGCCATGACATGTGGGCCCCCAGCACAGTGTCAGTGAGCATGCACATGGCTACTTTAGAGATGGGGAAGCTGAGGCACAGGAGGTCAAGGCAATGTGCCCACACCTGGCCAGCACCAGAAACCACTTCTGCGGAGCCCCAGCCAGCCCTACCTCAGGTAATGTTCTCCCACACCTCCCACCTTCTTTATTCAATCTTGTTAGCCTCTTCCTAATGAAAAGGAAGAATCTTCTTGGGCATAAGATGGGATCTCCCCAGCAGAAACCTTTCCTCCTCCTTTTCCTGGAGGTCCATTGACTGAAGCCATCAAGATTTGCACTGAAGCACAGCAGGGCATGGGGAAGCAGGACAGCAGGGCAGGGCTCATGCCTTCCAAGCTGAACTGAGCTGTGACACTGAGGGGATTTCCCCCTTTGCCTTACACATGGATCATCTCCAGCCAGCCCAGCTGCAGCCTGAGCAAGACTTAAGCCCAAGCCTTTGTTGCACCAGCAGATGACAAGCAGCTCCCTCCCCCCTCCACTACACAATTCAGAGGGACAAGCTGCTCCAAGAGAAGTCTGTCCTGAAATAACTTCTGTCTTGCCACCATCATCACCTGTGTTTTTACTTTCTCCCACGTCCAACTGGAGGCAAGGTCCAGCTCTAGCAATATCCAGACCTTTTGTTAATGATGCACTAGAAAGGAAAGCCAACACTACTCTATAGATCCCCAGCTGGCTTCTGATCAGAAGGCACTTGGTGGCAGCACATCAAATACACCCACGTGCAGTACTGCTGTCTGGACAGACATCCTTCCCACCCAGTGATCCATTAGGAGTCGGGAAGTGGTGTTGGCTACCGCTACCTTGTGGGATGGAAAGATTTTTGGAGACGTGGAATATGACAGTCTTTCGTCAGAAACCCCACCACAGTTTTCAAGAAATTTTTGCAAGACTGGCTACCAGTGCAAAGGAGCCTGAAATGTCAATCCCATCCCACTCCCATCCATGTTATGGTGACATCTCCCCCTGGGTCTAAGCCTCCTCTTTGGAACAATTTAATTTCCTGAAGCATTAACTTCAGACATTTTCAAATTCAGCCTAACATCAGCTATCTTCCCCAAGTGGCCTGAATCTAAATAGCCGTGTGTGATGTAGCTGCCGGAGTGACCTTCCTCTGGGAGGTGAGGCCCACTGCCATGTGTAGGAACAGCAGACGATCCAGGCACAACGCCCCTGGCTTCTTATGGAGCTCCAGCAATGCAGGATTTTGCTCTTCATTTGGAAATGCCCTCAAGCAACCTCCTGAGTGGGGGCGGTAGAATGGATGTGTCTTCTCCAGGGATGGCTTCAAGTCCTCCTCCCAGCCCTAAGTGAGATTTGAGGGTTTTAAGAGACAACCACCCATTGCTGCAGAGAAGGGAAGGATAAGTCGCTGGGATGCCTGTGGTTTCTGCACTCCCCTCTCCTAGCAGGAAGCATTTTAATTTTTATTTCAAATGCATAAACTATCCTCCAATGAAGAAAGGCAACAGAGAAATTTTCACATGGTCAAGAGCCCCACTCCATAGGCATTCAGTTTCTTAATTTATGACACAGTCTCCAGATGTGTTATTAATATGCTTATTATTAGTTCTCTTTAAAGTCTTTTTGTACTCTCAGTCCAATAAAATAATTGAGTGTCAGCCCCTCAGGCCTGTTGGTGAACAAAAGGGAATGGTGCCCATTTGGATTACCTACACCCAGGGAGAAAGCTTTGATTTAATACCCTAAGCCTGAAGCTCCCAGCCTCTATTCCACTGCCCTGGGATACAGTGTCATTGCTGGTACAGGGATCAGGGGCTTAATGGGATTTAGGCTGGAAAATCCAAGCTCAGCCTGAGGTGTCTGCAGAGAAGGAGGGAGAGAGACTTTCTCTGTTCTTTCCCTCCTCTCTCATCTGGGACCTGCCTCATTTCTCTTGCCCAGGTGTGGGAGGGGAGAAAGCAAAGTTAAAGTGTCTTTTATTACTGTCATTATTATCCTAAGTGTATAATTATATATCATACATGCTTAATAGCAAGACCTTTAATACCTTTAACAGCGATTATGTAAAAATAATTAGTCTGTTGGCTAAAGAAAGCAGGAGCCCAGGTGCAGTAATGGAGATCTGCTGCCAGTCCTGTATGTCACGGTCCTGCCCAGGAAGGTGAACATGGACCAGGAGGTAAAGCTTCCACCAGAAAGAGGGAGGGATGGAGGATTAACCCTTCATGTCGAATCACTGGTTCATGAGCACTACTGAAATTACTCCACATACATGGGACTAAAATTTGGAGGGGAGAAGCTGTTACTACTCAACATTCATGATGTGTCTTATTCAAGGGGCAAATATTGCACAGAGCACACCCAACATGTGCTGGCTTCAGCACTCATCCAAAAGGCAAAAGCTAATGCTTTTGATCTGACCATATTTTTACAGCTCTGAAAATACACAGGGGTGCTTGTATTAAAATTAATTACCATGAAAGCCACACAAGTTCACAGGATTAATCCCGGGCAAACCTCCCTTATAAAACAGACGTTCAGGGTGTCAGGCATCCTTCCCGCAGACACAGAAGAGAGGTCTGGGGGGTAGAGAGCTGAAGCTTTAAGACTTCTGCTGGCAACACTTCCAAAATTTAGTGACTGCATTGCATAACTCTGTTCCCATTTGTGTTATCCAAAGTACAAACCTGATGTACATGACAGGCACCAAAGCTGGGCCAGATTCCTCACAGTGGCAATCATAGGACTGATTTTGAATTATGCCAGTTAAAGACAGGATGACTCATAGACTACACTGGCAAACACTTTGGGAGAAAATGTCTCAAGTCTGCATTACTCATGAAACATACAGCTAAACTGAATGGTTAGGGAGTTACTGTCTTGTGTATTTATCATCAAAAAATAAATCTAGGGAGCAGATACCCTCTCGAGAAAGCACATCTTAAACCAGTTTCCATGCATAGGGCTGGATGATCATCATGGCCCCTCTTGCAACTGAAATGAGTGTCCATGTTTTCCTTCTCACCTTTCATGGGGCTGAGGAGAATGGGGTTATTTGGACTCATTCTGACACACTCTGTCTTAATCCTGGCCCTGCTTGCAAGGAATGGATATAACAAATTCTTCTGTTTCAAGACTTTAGGTGCGTTCAGGATCAGGAAGAATTTCCTCCCCCATACACAGGCACACAAATGACTAGAGGTTATTTTTGCTCCAGAGATTCTGTAGAAACACCAGAAGCTTGTAACAGTGGAAGAGGAGAGTTTGAGCAGCCTAGATCAGCACTGCAGGCTGGGTAAAGAAAACCCATGTCTGACTGGCACGCACAGTGTGGATACGGTGACCCCCCTCTACCCCACCCCAGAGAAACCCCCCAGGATAGCAGAGAATGGTCCCTCAGGGTTATCCAGATGTGTATCATCTCAGCAGTCCTCTGCTGCTGTGGGAGCCATCACCATGATGTCTGTTGGCAGCACAGAGTTTAGTCTCTTGGGATTTGTAATGCAGAGGTATCTTTACATCTAATATGGAATCACAGAAAATAAGCCAGTTCTTGACAGATGCCTGCCTAATCTCCACTGAAAAATCTCGCCCGGTGGAAGCTCCATGTCTTGCCCAATCCAACCCCACCCTACTGCTACAAAAGACCTTACCAAGGTCAAACCTGACTCTCCTTGGCTGTGCCTAAGGCCTAGCACTTTAAGTCCTGTACAAGGGACAACAATAAGCCTTCTGTCTTGTTTGGCTTTTGTTTTTTTTTCCAGGGACTTCCAGATTCGGAAATGGATATACTCAGAAATAGGTTTAAGAGAGTTTTGTCTGGTTAAAATGCTCCATGAAGCGACTGCTGTCTTCTCCCTGCTCTGTGCCTCTCTCCCCAGCTCAGGGCATGAACTGGAGGCTTGAAGGAGTTTATCAGTACACCACACCTACATGTTTCCTTCTCCCCTCATGGTATACTGCTCCTGACCTGAAGCATTTCTTCATTCTCCCAAATTCCCATCCTCTTTTGCGCTTTGCTCCCTGGCCAGTCCTGTGCTGCAGAATTACAGGAACAGTGTGATGAGCTGCCAAGAGCAGTAACAAGGGACTCATAAACTTTCCCTCTCAGCCAGGAATAATACCCGAGGACTAGGAGTCCACTTGAATTGCAGACAGGAGGAGGGAAGGAAAAGGAAACCTATTCGCTTGTTTTGCTGCTTAAACAAAAACGTGTTCTCCAAGCTATATCCACACACTGCTTGGCAAGCACAGGAATATTAACTGACTTTGCTGGAAACGCTGACAGCACAACCCTGCAAGACATCCCTGAACACGTGAAGCATGCAAGACAGGAATCTGGAAATGTGCGTGCGTGTCTTTGTGTCTGTAACTGAAGAGATGCCCTTTGGGAAATTTTGTGAAGACACAAGCACGACTTTGGATTCCCTCTCATTTCCTCCTGAGAACAGCTCAAGGTGAAAGGGATGGCTCAGCAGCATCCAGAGAGCAAGAGGTTCATGCCTCTCTCCGAGTCTTATGTTATTTCCATCTTGCCTTCCCTGTTTGTTTTCCCTTCCCTCCTTTGCCTGTCCCGCTCTCCAGGACGGAGCATTTCAGAGGCTCCGTTCCAGCTGGAACAACGTTCATCCGAGCTCCGCGGTTTCTCGACCAGGCAGAAGCCAGGTCCAAGAGGACTTAGGGCTTTCCTCTAAGCCATTACTGAGGTGTTAATATTACCACCCAGAAGCTCTTAGATCCGCGTTCTGCTGCTGGATGCTCGTTAGGCCTGTAACCTTCTCTCCGTGGGGAAGCAATGGCTTCACACCAGCACACCAGCTGGCTGCCCCATTAAGTTCAGGCTCCCCAGAGGAGAAGATGGAGGGCACCAGCATCTTGCTCGGGCAGCTTAATGTATCAACATTTCACGGTGGTCAGGAGAGCGGGGAATCTGCAGGATCATTACTATTCCACAGAGGGAGACATGCGGAAACAGAGAACCATATAAATATATACAAACAAATATATACACACTCAAACCCCAAATCTCAAGTGTCCTAGAGTCTTGGCATTCCTTTAAAGAATTTATTTCATCCATAAAATTCCCTGCGAGCTTGTGTTCTTGTAAATCTGTAATACAGACTGTCAAATCCCTTCTACGTGATTAAGGGAAGGAAATCTGCCAGTGTCATCTGAGGGCAGTCATTACAGGCAGGCAGAACCTCATCAGTCCACCTGGCTCTATCCATGAGGAAAAGCCTCTGGTGTGGCTGAGGGTGCTATGGCCATGGCACAACCTGTCAGAACATGAAGTTGGGAGAGGAAAAGACATGTTTCCTTCTTTGCAACAAACCAAGTAAATCGCACTATGCCACCCTTAAAGAAAGTTCCAACATAACAGTATTCAGTAGTTTTCAACAGAAGATCTCAATTTACAGAGCAACAGGAAGGAAAACCCATCAAGCTTTATATTAGGTGGGGAAACTGAGGCAGGAATTTGCATAAAGCTTAGAATCATAAAATCTATGGTTTGAGTTGGAGGGGACCTTAAAGATCATCTAAGTTTCAACACCCCCTGCCATGGACAGGGACACTTTCCACTAGACCAGGTTGCTTAAAGCCCCATCCAACCTGGCCTTGAGCACTTCCAGGGATGGGCCACCCACAACTTGTGTGGGCAAATCACAAGCAATAGGAAATCCTCAGTCTCTGGCTTCATGGTCCAGGGAATCTGTGCACTGGGACACACACTGCATCATTCATCTGCTACCCATGCAAACCCCTCTGTGATGCTCTCATTAAAATGGCTTTGTGTGTGTCTGTTTGTGTGTGTGACACAGAAATCTGGGCTTGGCTCTTCTGCCTACAACTGGGTAAGGCTGCTGGGTTCTTACTTCTGGCTGTGCCACACATTTCCTGTGTGACCAACTCTTGCTGCAACTGCCCACACAGCCAAGAATAAAAATCATCAGTGCCAGTCATGTAGGCTTAGTTTCACAAGGCAGAAACACAGAGTGGTAAGTACAATACTCAGGAGTGGAAAAGGCTCATAAAGACTTGCTCTTGATCATAGTAGGATTTGGTCCAGTAGGGTTATTATTCTGCTTCCAGCAGCTGCTGCTTCCAGATGCTAGAGGAGAAGGTGTCAAAGCCTCCATCTGCTATGAGTTGTGTGATTCCTTCCTGACCTCACCTCTTCTGAGCTTATGCCTGAAGCAGGGGAACTGATGGCCCATGTGATTTTATTTTCACCAGCGTAACTGCAGACGGTATTCGCCTTGCTAAAAAATAATTGACCACAATATGAGAGATGTGCTGAAAGGCAAAGGTTAGCATGGCTAAAATGTGTCAAATTCAATTACCTGGGACAGAAAGAACTATTGCTACAGGAAGAAAAGGTGAGGTGCTTATGAAAGAGGTGTATAGTGGTTTTCTGCTCTCTCCCCATTCTTTCCTTTCGGGTTTCATTGCTTTCAGGTGGTGTGATTTGACTAGCAGCTGCTGAGAAAGCCGACCTGGGCTACTCAGAGACTCCGCAGGATGAAGTTGTCTAATATTTTGTACTGTTGGGAGTGGTCTGACCTATCTGTTGCAGATGTAGTCTCCAACTCAGGAAGTTCTCAAAATGCCTTTCTGCCCCAAACCAGTCAGAAACACGTGGGAAAAGGTCACTGCACTTACACACGGAATATCTACCGCCAGCTCCTGTCTGATGGTTGGGTGGGATCTGAACCAGTTCTTATGGACTAACACCATGATAGTGGCAACATCACTATTTCTGGGAAGCAGCTCTGGGTAAATGAGGGATATGGTTTGCTGATGGGGCAGGGTGGGTGCAGGATGGACCCACAGCTAGAGAAGACTGAGGCTGAATGTGTGTGACATAGCACTTGTGTTTTCTGATAGTTTCATCTCGTTCTCTCCTGGAACGTCAGAAGGGTGATCTGAGACACAGGAATACAGCAGGAAAATCATCACTCACTGGTACAGGCTGCTCATTGCTCACAAGCTGGTTCTCAGGGTGACAAATGTTAAAAGAGGAAAATAGGAATCTTTCAGGAACTGACCAAGGAAATGAAGGAATTAAAAGAGGGGGGAAAACCAGACAGAAAACACAGTCCATGCAAACTTCAGAGGATTCTATAATGCACTGTCTAAGCCAAACTCAGTCTGGACTGGTTCACTGCCATTGAGAACTTGTATGGCCCAATAACAGCGCCTGTAATCAATCCATTTCACCATAGAATTCATCCCAAATGCTGCAAAATACCTGGTGTCATTCCCTTTGAGTTCCTTTACCTGTCACTTCATCATTTCCCCTGCTCACAGAGGAATAGGGTTCCCCTTCAAACCCATTAGCTGTGTGGCAAGGGTGCCTGGCTGAGTCTGCACCGTGGCATTCGTGTATGTATTGGCTGATGTGGAGGGACTGCATTTCTGTTTCTTCAGCTATATGAACCATACCCAGAACCAAACGCTCCATCAAAATCCGAACTTCTCTTCAAATCATTAAGAAATTTCTTGCCTGGACTTGTTAGTGGTGGCCTTGTTTCAACCCAAAAAGCAGATTTTTGATTGAAACAAAGAACGGCACTTATGCAACTTCAGCATTGTGGGGAGCATTCCTCAGCAAATATCAGCACTCTATTTTTTTATTGATTTTTTTTTTTGTTTAAAACATGTCTTTTTCCTTCTTTCCCACTTCATACAGGAGAGGCTCATGAGGTCTGCAGAGATGTAGCACACTGGAAACCACTGCAGCCCTCCTGGTTACAAAACAACAATAACAATAAAAATAAAACATAGTAAAATAAACTCTGGAATGGATGTGGCTAGCCAGCTGTTGAAACCTGAGGTTGTGCTTGACTGAACCATGATAGGAAAGAGAGCCCCAGCTACTGAGCACGCTAAACAGCTCCATATCCACCCTGCCTTTCCCCAGCATCCTTCTCCCACATCCCCATTCACAAAACAGGAGCAGCAGATCATTAGCCTGAGGGCTGTTTGTTTTCATTGGGGTTTTATTTTGCTTGTAAAGCCCCAGCCCACAGCGTTAAGAGGATCTCTGCAGTGCTGTGGTTACTCCCCTCACAGCCATCTGTGGATGGAGCGATGCTTTCCCAGACAGCAGCACATGTGCACACACAGATCATTAGCACACTCCCACCCTGGCTGGAGGTGATGTTCATACACCCTGGCTCTTGATGATGTTCATATTCCACCGGTTTCAAGCTGAAAGAAGAGTCTGCCTGAATGTCTGAAGGATGCACTGGATATGGGCACACATTGTCCAAACCTCCAAAGGGCCGCCCCAACAACTCTGTACCTGGAGGGATAAATCCTCTATAAGCAACTATGTCCCCAGCCAAGATCCAAATACTGGCACTTTGTCTTGTGGAGTAGCAACTCCTTGACTTCAGTTAAGCTTTAAATAATTAAAGAGCAAGTATGAGTAGCTGAAAGCACTCACATGTCAGGAGAGAAAAGTCCCTTGGATTTCCTGGCTAAAGTCTCAGTTTAGGGAGGTGCTGAACATCCTCACCTCCTGCAGAGTCACTGCACCAGTGAACCCTAAAGCCCATAGAATGAGACCCAGGGAAAGCTAATCAAATAGGTGGGGTTTTGTCGTTAAGTATGGTCAGGATCTCTCTAGGAAGATGGGTTGAAACATCATTAGAGTCACTGGTGTGTGTAAGAACAAAATCTGTCTCCAGCAGCAGCCATACTGTCCCAGCACCACTCGTTTGCCCACTGGGCTTCAGGAGTTTTTACACCATTTCCATTGACTATGAACATGTGCAGTTATCCTGGAGAGGCTTCAGTGCTCCAGACTTCCCTGGCTTTAACATTTATTTCCAAGGACAGCACTGTGTGATCCTGACACAGTGATGAGATTCATCTTGAGATTCAGTGCCATTCCCACCAGCACACATCATCCTCTCAGCACCTTTCAGTGCTCCAGACAAGTTCACCTCTACCAAATTTGTTTTCCC
This sequence comes from Lepidothrix coronata, assembly GCF_001604755.1. Taxonomy (NCBI): domain Eukaryota; kingdom Metazoa; phylum Chordata; class Aves; order Passeriformes; family Pipridae; genus Lepidothrix; species Lepidothrix coronata. Next base: position 241,999 of record NW_016690192.1, read on the forward strand.
ATACAAGGGTCTGCGGCTCCCATGGTGGCTTGTTTCAGGTACAGATCTCCTGCTATACTCACTCTTGCCTGTATATTGGTTAAAAGACCATAGGAGCTGCCTCTCCCTCTCTATCCAAGACGGATTTCATTGGAGTCCTTCTACTGGCCATGGGTCTTGTAAGTCCCCCTGAATTATAGAAAAGAGATGCTTCAACAGACAGTAAGTGAAAGTGAATCAGATTTGGAGAGCAAAATGCATTCTTCGAGAGTGTAATAAAACATATATTGACTGGGGATTTAGTTTATAAGGCTTCCAACCATTGTGCCTTGGGTTGGAAGCCTTGTGAACACTCACTACAGCCTGCAGGGCATTGCTGACATGTCATAAACCTCAGCACTTCTCCATAAACAGCACGTGCACGTGTGTATCCATGTAAATAACTGTACATGTATCTGTAGGTCAGACACAAACGTGGTCTTAGAAGCCCTTAGAACAATAGGCTGAACCAGATGGTGGTGCAGTCCCAAAGGAGAACCTCATGCAGTAATGCAGAACTTCTGGCAGAATCAGCACAGTTCTAAGAGAAGGATAAATCTCTTCCATTTAGGCATGATGCCTAGGTATTCACTTTCCTTTCTTAAGTGAATAGCTTAAGTCATATTTATTTTCTGAGGTAATCTCCTTGCTTCCTCTCACAAAGTTAGAACTAGGACTGCTATTGTCATTACATGCTCCTAGACTGCCTTCTCCAGTGTGTCACTGTCCTTCACTGTGACATCCTGGACCTGGTGGTGCCCTGCAGAGCTCTACAATCACCCATAAAATTCCACAGCTTGGTCTCACAGAGGCTGAAGTTGTCCCTTCCAGCCATAGCGTGGATTTGTCATCTTCTTGCTAATTGCTCTTGAGAGCTTGTGAGAGAAAACTCAGGTCCCTTTCCAGCCAACTTCAGATGGTAGAATACCTCAGGAACGTTTCCTTCTGCATTGGGCTGGGCAGTCATAATTTCAGCTTATTTATGCCTTGCCTTTGATCACTTTTATGAGGGGAAAGACCTCAGCTTGCCCCACCTCAGCTGCAATAAGTGTACACAATAAGTAGATAGGATAGTTGGTTTCGACTTCATAGTCTCTGAGCTTTCAGAGGTACATGGATTTTATTAAAGCCTAATTTATGTCTTCTCCTGCCCAAATCTACTCAATGAATTTTGTCATTCTAAGGAAAAATTACAAGTAACATCTTGACAGAGGTTTTCACAAATGCAATCTCTCATTCTAAGCTTTTATATAGTTTATAGTAAATAAGAAACAATTTTGTGCTTTGTCTTCTGTCTAGAAGTTTGAGAAACTGTGAACATGGCCTATGTATGTTGTATTGATATATTTACATGACCTCTATTTAAATTATTAAAATTATATAAATAACATAAAAAATATTAAAATCTTAAAAATAAAATAAATTTAAAATATTTGCTGAAGTGTTTCAATGGGAAGAGTAAATTATTTAAAACATTTTAATACAAAGGTTTCAGAATAAATCATTTTACATTTTCATTTCTTAGACTGACCCATCTTAATAACATGCTGAGTTTTCAAAATAGTCTACAATCACAGTTTTTGTCAGAAGCCAAAGAAAATCCTGCATTCTGAAAATCATGTTTCAAATAAATCTGTCCTTGATTAAATTCACCCAGGATATGAAAAAACTTTTCCTTTAGATTTCATCCCTAAATTATTTGATTTTCAGTGCTTGTAGCAACACAACAAGCTTTAATTCCAGCTAACTCAACTCATGGAAAGCAGTACTAAAAAAACTAAATTCTAGTTCCAACTTTGGGACTAATATTAACTTTCTCTGGAACTTCAAAGATCCTAGGGAAAAACTATTATGCATTTTAAACATAAAGATTTTCCAGAAAGGAAAGCAATCAAGCATTATATCTGCCATCACCCCTGTGATAGTCTGTGCAGCTAACTAGACTCAGAGATGCTCAGAGAATCTCAGTCTCTGCTTAAGAGTCATAAAGCTAAAGTAAATGAAAATAACACTTTTTTTTTAAACCCTCTCATGCATATCTGTAGCCAGGCTCTGGGATCAGCTGCATGGCCTTCAAGGCTTTTATGGCCAAGACTAATCACACCAAATGCTGGCGGATCACAAACCAGCAAGAGACACAGTACAATGGAGGTGTTGCACATATATTGGAATTGCTAAACCTTTTCCCCCAAGTATTTTATTAAGCGTATCCTATGACATAATTGGCGAGGTAATAATAAAACACATGACAAGTTCTGGACAGTGTTTTAGACAACAAGAGGCGTTTTCTCCTGATGGCTGCCCTACCAAGGGAATCACCGGGATGTGGTACTGCTGCAGCCCCACCAAGCTCACTTTCTAAGGACCACAGTGTGATTTTACTGGGTTTTAGTGATCCCTTGCGCAGACTTACGCCGATCAGACTGAACTCCATAAACTCCCCTTCTGGTGCAGCTCAGTGCTACAGCATGTGCTCGGGAAAATTAATGCCTTATTCTTTGATACGCGGCTACTGGGAGGTGTTTCGGCATCGGTGAAGTTTGGAAACACATGTGCCCTAACAAGACTCTCTGCGGCCCCGTCCAACAGCCACAAAGCTGCTGAATTTCACATTGGGTTATTTGCAAACATGGAAAAAGGGGCTCCTGCCAACCTTCCCAGTGTTCCCTGTAAAACACGTCTGATTTTCACTCACGGCACCGCGGCCGGCTGACAGCAATCAACGCCTCCACCACAGTGCGAGGGAGCCCTCGTGTAAATGTGCATCAGGCCCCCAGGCTTTGCTAAACCCAGCCGAGAAGCCGTCCTGTCCTTCCAGACATGGGATTGTCATAACCTCCCTCCCAGAAGCAAACTGTGCCTGGACTCACTCCAACCCTGCCAAACGGCACAAGGCCCTTAGCTCATTCTTCGCTGCTTAAAGCATCTAAATCCATTGCAATTCCTTAACAGAAATTAATTGTAGGTTTCCAGTTCTTAAATCCTTGGAACCTCCAGACTCTCCCACACCTTTTCCCAGTGCTACACTGAAATATGTAATAAACTAAACACGTCTACGCAGAAAGAAACTGGAGGAAGAAAAGCTCACAATGCAGTCAAACTCTGGGATGTCTTTTATTCTGCCTGTTAAAATTGCTTTCCCAGTATTGGGTTCACCAGTAACTTCTGATGACTCCTATAGGTATGGAAGTGATTTCCAGCATTTGGGAAGAAGGGATACAGGCCACCTGCTAGCACTTGCTCCTGGTACCTCTCGTCCCCTTCTCCTTGGGATATCCCTCAGCCACTGATGGCACCTACTCTGGACCAAGTCTCCATCCAGTGTCCTCAGGGCTAGCAGAAATGGCTTGGGAGTTATGCCAACCAACAGAGGATCTGACCCTTCTTTGAATTTGATTTTAATTGTATTTTGAAAGTACAAAGTGATCTCAAAGAAAGTCAAGGAGTATAGCGTGAGCTTTGAAAGGTCATGTCCTAAATCAATCTCACACCACATCATCAAAAGATGCAAAAAACCAGCATCTTTTCACAGACAATCTAATAAAATTTAAAAATTTAACAAGCCCTCTGTCCTCAGTCTGTCCCTCATACAAGTGCAATTCATAATGCCTGTGCACACTTCAGGCTTTGTTTAGGCCCTCGACATCTGCTTGCTCAAAAATAGCTTTGGCACAGACTTCCTCAACAGCAAATCTACTTACACTTAGGAAAACATGTTGTTTGTTGTTATGGTGCATTACGAGTATAATTCAGAAACATTCACAGGGAAAAAAAGAGAATTATTTAGGTCTGGTTTTCTGGCATCAGTCTCTCTTTCCCCTTTTTTTTTAAACCACAACATTTTTCTAAGCAGGTTTATCTTGATGGAAAACCATATATACACATACAGAGCCTGCAGACTGCAGACATGCAAAAGTAGTTAATAACTGCAGCATCTTTTTCAAGATTTTTTTTCTGTAACCCCTGCACAAAAAGCATACATCAGCAAACAAGGAAAGTTAACATCAAGGAGTAAAACAAGAAAGGCCAGACAAACTGTGCAGTAATTTTCTTTTGACATTTATGCTTTAATAGATTCCAGAAACTCATAATTTCTAGGAAGTCTGAAATGGCCATTTGACAGATTTTCACCCTGATGAAAAAGTCATACACTTCAGAGAAAAAATGCAAAATAAAAACAAACAACCTTCCCCACACACAACAGAGTGCCCCTGAAGTATGCAAAATAAAGACTGAATACACCAAATCCAATTCACCTCTGCCTATAGCTCTCCTCAGGCTACAGGGCTGTTATGTGAAGAGGAAAACCTGGGCAAGAGCAAGGATGCTCTGCTCTTAACAGCATGAATTCCCGGACTCATTGTGGCCCACGCACCACATCCATGCCTGTACAGGTGCAAAGGCATCACCTGGTTCATGCTGGACCCAAAGCGATGGCACAGGCAGCACACAGACAGCATCAGGGCATGTGGTGTCTGAAGAATGCATTAATACCCACCCCTCAGGCCAGGCACTGACTTGGTGCCTTCTGGGTGTGTGGCAAGTCTCCAGATACACTCACACATCAGGCTATGCTGCCTTGCTACCGAACAGTGAAACCTTGTACCTGTGTCAATCAGCACTAACCAGCTCTTAACTGGAGAGGTGGTGAGACCCAGGGCCTGGCGGTGGAGCCCCAGAGCTTGGAAGTGAAGATTTCCAAATTCTCAGGCTTTCAGGGCAAAACTCAATTGCCTTCTGCTCACGGCAGGATCACCTCTACAGAAACCAGACCCAGTGCCAACCCTCGCAAGGCAGTTTCACTCTGGATCTCCACCCACTTCTGTCACGGTGGATTTCTGACAGGTGACTTAAATGACTTCTTAACAACCATAAACCTCCCCGTTTTGGCCTTTTTTCCCTCTCCCTCGCTCTTTGCTCCCCTCAGCAGAGCATCTTGGCAACAAGAGTGGCACAGAGAAAATGCAAACACACAACTGACTTCTAAGCACTTCAGCACTGGTCGTCACTTGTGCTCTCTGAAACCCCCTTGGATAAGGACTGGGGCAGAAGGCCTGTCCCTGCCAAACTACTTGCAATGATTCCTTGGATCTCAGAGAGGCATTCTGCACTAATCCTGACTGTGCCACATCGGCACGCTGGATTAAGAGAGGCTTTTATTTTCCAGAGCTGTCAATCTGGTATTTTTCCATCCTCAATAAATTCACTTTTTCTATAAACAAAAAATTTACAAAGAAAGAAGATGAACTACAGGGCAATTTAGTCCTGAAATTTCTGGCTGTTTTTCCTTTCCTATTGAGGGATCAAGACATACTGCTACAGCTTCACTCAGAAAGGTCTTATGGAAATCTCATTTTGATTCTAAAATGATGTTTCCAAATGTACGTTTCCCTCATTAAAAAAATTCACCCTTATTTATCTCTCCTATTGGACAGAAAAGGAACAATAAATTATTCTAGCCCAGAAAGCAAATAGCCAGTGACAAAAAAAAAATAAAGGGAGAAGTTTGCCACTTGCTTTTCACTTATCTGCTTAAACATTTCAAAATACCTTCTTATTACGTAAAATATGTCTGGCTCAGCTTTGGATGGGGGCCTACTGTGGCTCCATCTCCATGGCAATAGTAATGAGAGATGGCAGCCAGACCTGTGCAGCCTCAAATCTTCCTTCTTTTCTTGTGATTTCACTGGTCTTCCTGCCACAAGACTCGATAACAGATTGGTATTAGTTAACCTGTTCTGTTTTCCAAGTGGTTAAAGCTGGAGTAGCCTTTTTTTTTTTTTTTTGGATGAAGCTGGTAACCAAGGATTCACATGAAAATCCAGGAAGTACTTCAAAACTTCACTAGAAGTAAAGCTGGCATAAGCAATGCAATGGAGGGCTAAAAAAGCTCTTTCGGGCTATCAGCCAGACAAATGGACTCACAGAAGGCGATGCAATCACCACAAAAAGCAAAACCATGCCTTTTGTTTTGCAAATATTTTTTCAGCAAGATAATCTCCACGTCAGTGCACTGGCTGACATACCCTGCGAGGGGGTATGATGTGATTTGGCAGTGTGGATGAAAAAAGACACCAGCAAGAAGGGAAATCAGGACAAGGGATTTGTAATGGAGACTGGCAAGTTCCAGGGACTCAATTTTTAATGACATAATTTTAAGGAAATTCCACACTGGATATCATAAGATCACAGAAATGCTGGTTGGAAGTGATCTCTAAAAGTCTTCAGTCCAACCTTCCACTCACAGCAAGACTATTGCTGACAGTAGGTCAGGTCAGCCAACACTTTGTCTAGCCAAGTCTTGAAAGCCTCCAAGGACAGAGATACCACGGCAGCCTGGGTAACCAGAAGTGCTTCCAGTGCTGCTCCACCCTCCTCACCAAAAATTTTTCCTTATGTCTAATTTAAACCTCCCAAGCTGCAATTTGCTGTTGCTCACGGCTCACTGTTCTATTGTGTGGCTTTCCTTGGTTCAACACTGACATCTTTGTGAATGCCCTTTAAATAGCCCCAGGAGGCTACTCGACCTCCTGCACCTCCTCTTCCCCAGTCTGGAGCAGCCTTGCATCCCTCCCTCCTCTCCAAAAATCATGCTCAAGGCTCTTGAGTACCTTGGCTGCAAACGCAGACGGCTCTGAGCAGCACCCCAGTGACACCCCCTGGGTGCAGCCTGGTGTGGCCACGCTGATCTCTGCAATCCCCTTGTCAGCCTAGACCATTTCATGTCCCAGGTGCCCTCCTACAGCAATGGGCTCTACTGCTTAATGATGACATCTTAAGGCAACTCTACATTATTTTTCAATCCGGTTTTGCTTTCCCTGAATATTCCTGGGGCTTGGAGCAAAGAGATTGAGCAGACCTTCACCAGCCTTCACCTCAGCATACATATTTCACTGTATTTCACCGTGGCTTCCCTTGCCCATCTAAGATATGCATCAGTAAACCAAACATTTATTTAAGGAAAAGGCCTGCCTTTGGGGTTTGTTTTTTGATTTGGCTTCAATTCACTGCATCCTTTTGATATTAAGCAGAAACAGCAGATTACTTATGACTGCAGAGGGAACACGCCACCCCCAAAAACTGGGCTGACTTAGTGGCTCAGTGCTGACTTAGAGGGAGAAAACCCTCCTCACAAACCTCACTGTCTGATCCTCTGGCACCCTGTATTCTCTCTAGCAATCCCCCAGGAAAGGATCACCATGCCTGAGGCTGATTATCCTGTGAGATAAGGTGAGCCCACAGTCCCAGTGACGATGGCTCTAGCCCAAGGAGAAGCCACATGCTGGGAAAACCAACCAAGGGATTTCAAGAGAACAGAATGAGTAGCAGAATGTGTTATTCCTTCACCAATAGCACAAGTGTCTACTGCAAACACAAGTTTAAATTTCTCCTTAAAGCTGTGTAACTATTCCAGGCAATAATTTTAGTTGGGATTGAAATCTCCGCTCTTGAGTTGTCCCTGAAGTGGGTGAAAAGAGAGGCAAACAAGGAGAAAGGAATGAGGGGTTCTAGTCTGGGCTCTCCCACTCACTAACACAGCAAACTTCTGCAAGTCCCAAACTTTGGTTTCTCCTCCTACTAGTTCTTTATCTAGCAGTGCCCAAGCCCTTTAGAGGACATGCCATTATATCCTCTGCAGTGAGTCCTGATCTCATTGCAAACTTGATACTGCTATTAAAGTAATTCTCAGGATGGCAGTACTTTCAGACTATTTGTAAATGCTAAAGATTTGTCTGTGTCCTGTCCTCCTCCTTATGTGTTTGGGCCTAATTGCTTTTTGGATGAACAGAGGAAGTGCTGCATTCATAATTTTTTTTTCTATTATGCTTGAAATTATTCAAAATAAAGTTCTGGGTTTGATTCTCTATGACCTTCAAGTGCCAAGAAATTCATCTGAGCCTTTCAAGCACTAAGAATACCCTAAGTTAGCTGCACAGGGATCAACAGAAGTGGGACTGATTTTATCTGAACTCAGCTCTCTGATCATTAGTGGTCTCATCTCTCCAGTTTGGCTCCTTCCCTCCTACTGAGCCAAGAGAGACGGGAGCTGCTCTCTGAAAGTGTCCGTGTTGCCCTCTGAAAAAAGTGAGCCTAAATGATGAGATACCAATCCTGAGATTGTTAACACAGATGAGTATCACCACATCTGTCTGATTCAAAGCCTAATGAAATAAATTAGGAGATTCCTGCCGAATGCCAGGAATCAGGTTCCACCCTGTAGAAGGATTATTAACTAGTACATGAAACTGTCTCTGGGTCTGCTCCAAAGCCCACTGGAGTCAACAGTGTCTCACTAACCAATGTTAACAGGCATTGGATTAGGGTTTTTCTGGCATATCAACAGCATACTAGTGCAATATCTTTTACATTAAATATGTCTGGGTTTGTTTGTTCCAAGCTCAAGATACAGTGAACAAAATAACTTCACCCTTAAGAAAATGAACCCAAAGTCCCAGAGCCTGGACAGGGTTTGGCTCTTTTTGTTGTTGTTGTTGTTGTTCTCTTTTACCAAATAACCACCACCAGTGCTGTGGAATGGAAATTATTTGGAAGACAATTGCTCAAAATCAAATTAATTATTCCTTCTCTCTTTACTTATGAATGCATACGCTTAAAAGTAATTCCAAGCAGTTTGGATTTCACTGATGATGGAGAGCCAGTGGGAAGCAAGGACTCTTTTCTGCTATAGTGCACATAGGAAATGTGATTGATTCCTTTGCCATCATTTCTTATTCTAATCTAATAGTATTTTTCTTGGGGAGACATCTTTTTCTTTTCATCAGCAGATAATAAATACAAAATCACTCTCTTTAATGTGGTGTGGAATTGTTTGACTTAAACAATAGACTCTTTTCCTAGTTCTACATCCAGGAAATATTTACTGGGAAAATGACAGTGAGTGAGTTATAGAGGCCGTAGCCGAACTGCAGATGAGTTGATTGCTTTTCCTATTGGCTAAAACCAAGTGGATAATGTCACTTTTGTCACGCTGCTTTCCCAGTCCCCATGTTTGTCTTACACATGGTCCCACATTCAGAAACGAATGGTTTTTCATAGCTAAAGCAATTGTGGGCTGTCAGCTGAGCTGCCATAGCAGGCTTGTGTAAACTCTCAGCGCATTGGGAAGTGGGCTGGGTTGGTTCAAAACCACTTCAGGAGGTCAGGCCTTCCTGGTGGGAACATGGCTACCACAGTTCAGCATATTGGTGGCTCATGGGTCCTTTACAACTGCATCCAGTGGTCTGCTGGGCTTCTCCAGCAGAGCTCCATAAGTCTGGAGCACAAGTGTTATGAGAAGCAGTTGAGGGAACTGAGGATTTTTAGTCTGGAGAAAGGGAGACTCAAGGGGGACCTTATAATTTTCTACAGCTTCCTGAAAGGAGGTTGTGCTGAGGTGGGGGTTGGTCTCTTCTCCCAGATAACAAGCAATAGGACAAGAGGAAATGACCTCAAGGGAAGGTTTAGATTGGGCATTAGGAAAAACTTATTCACCGAAAGGCATTGGAACAGGCTGCCCAGGGCAGTGGTGGAGTCACCGTCCCTGAAAGTGTTCCAAAAACAGATGGATGTGGTGCTTAGCGACATGGTTAAGTGGTGGACCTGGCAGGATTAGGTTAATGGGTGGATTTGATGATCTTGGAGGTCTTTTCAAACCTTAATGAGTCTACGATCAGGTGCCAGTACATACTCCAGTATCTCTCACTCCTTTGTGCAGCATGACTACATACACACCACGACTTTCATGACTCTTGGCTTTCCAGCAGTTAAATGAACCTGTTAAGCACAGCAACATAAATCTGCCACGATCCTCCCTTTCACCAGGAACCAGGAGAGGTCCGTGGTAGAGGAGAGGAAACCAACAAGCTTGAGTTTCTGCAGCACCAGTGACCCACCCACACCCTTCAAAATGTGCAAGGAAAACTGCCACCTCTCCCTCACAGAGGGACGTGGGGGAATTTAATGGCTGTTACTGGCTGATCAAAGGCCCTCAGTGAGACTGACTCAGTGCCCAGTGAAGTCAATGGAAAGCCCTCCCATAGACTTCAGCAGGCTGGGGATGAGACTGTGTTCATAGACTATTATTACTATAATTGATTTATATGAATGCCATGTGTGCTAAAACAATACAAAAGAGCAGAGCATTCAAAAAATAAATAAATCTTGATTACATCTTTTCCAAGTAACATGTCACAAATTTCTGGTGATCTGAAAAAGCGATGGTCCAGATGTCTGGTCTCTCCCTTTCCCTTGTGTCAGTCTCACTCCGTACAATATTTGGGGTGCAACAAAAGGGAAATTACTGCATTATTCAACGTCCCTCTCCACAAATGTATCTTTCTCCCTTTACCTCTCATTTCTCTCAGCGCTATTTTTTCCCCCTGAATCACTGGAATACTTTAATAAAGACAGCAAAGAAGCCAGATGTTCCTGCTGTAAAGACAAGCTCAGTACCTGTAAGTCATGGAGGGGACTTAATAAACATGAAGTGCTTATTCTTTGAAACGTTCCATAGTTTTGCATTCAATTTCCATTTCGAAATCCACCAGAGCTCTTCAAAGATTTTGTTACTTTTCAACATCATAATGTTCCTATCAAAGAAGGAACTCATCAAATCTATTCAGTAACAAAGCTACTAATCCCAGTCTTTTCTTCCAAGACTTTTTTTTCTATGTAATTTCATAGCATCAGGATGTCCTGCCACAGTTTAAGAAAGCAAGCCAAAAATTCCATGGGATATAGCTTTTGTTAAGTATGCCTTACTCCAGCTTGCCAGTTACAGAAAGATCAATTGATTTCTAGCCATTGAAAAATAAAATAAAATTAAAGAAAAAAAAAAAGAAACCAGAAACAACACATAATTCTAAAAACAGTCACCTTTTTAGGGATCTGTAAGAACTTTGCCAGACCAGAATATTCATAGAATAGTAAAAACACATGGAACTTTATATAATAAAGATGAATAAATAGCAGTTTCATGACAGATGCTATTGAATGGCTTGAACCTTCTCCTGCATTACTGGCCAACCAGTGGATACTGAGAATATTTTGCTGTCTGCTCTACTTTGGATGTGTATCTCCCAACTAAAGAATCCAATTGTTGCTTCCTAATAAAGTCATATTTTCTAGGATAAACATGTGTATTTCCATTACAGACACTGCAAGGTCTGTATCTAACCTGATCACACATCCTTGCATACAAGATGAAAGAAAGGTACAAAGACAGGAAACCTTCACAATATTTAACTTCACACACCTGTGCATGATACATTCCACAAGCTGAGCACTGACCTAAAACCAAACTGACCCAATCTTCTACTGATAATGCCTCATTTGGTATCAAAGGGTTAATTTACATTTCTAGCTGTCCCACCATACCTTCTAGACCCTTGGCTATGTTATCAGAGAAAGTCACTCTCTGTCTCTCCTGTTCTCTCCTTCACCACATTGCCTTTGGTTACTCTGTCTTAAACTCTCCTTCACCTGAAATAAAACTATAGAGAAGTTTGCCTGTCAGGGCACCAAAAGCACTACAGAGGCAAAGTCTACTTTCCTGGTCCTTTTCTGCATGGACTCATCATCTTGGGGGATGTTCTGGTGGAAGTCTTTTGGGGTGAGAACTCACCTTCTCATTTACAAATCACTCATTTGTGATGGATGCTGCTGCACCACAAAACCGAATTTACAAGTCATTATTCTTCTATTCATCACACTTCTGCTGTCCAATCAAAAAAACCCAGAGTCAACCACAGATATTCAAGTAACTAATCACAAATTAATAAATAATGAAAAGCATGTCCCAGCAGTTTATAAATTAACCTGTGGCACAGCCTGTACTCCCATAAATTGTCCACTGAACAGTTATGAGCAGAATTAATGTTGCTACAAAACAAGATTTTTTGCAACGAATAATTTGACCAATTTAAGACTGATGAATAATTTGACCAGCTTAAACAGCAGTTACGTCTGGGCATTTATTACATCAAATACACTCATTTAAAAAGCAGACATCCAAAACCACTTCATAATTTGCAAGATGTCAGAGAGGACTTAGTGGTTATCCTTCCAAACTAAACAATTTCTTTTAGCAAAAGAGGGAATTTCTTAGAAAGGAGAACTTGCAGAGCTCTTATGAATTGATAACATATACTGGATTCATATTTCCTAAATACATAAAATGAAAAAATATGATCATATACTAAGAAAAAATTCAGTCCTGTGCAGCAAATTTCAGAAATTGAGGTATCTGGTTTTTGAAGACACATTCCAGATATTTGAGGATTTTGTTGACTTAGACTATCAGCTCCAATACTAGATTATGGATAAGACAAGTTTTGCACAACCACTGCCTATCTGTATATTTCAATATGTTTTTAAAATTTTTTTTGCTTTACATTAAGGAAAAATCTTCAAGAATATTACAATGACTTTAAGTGGATTTGAACAATAAAAGAATGTGTACTGACTGTCTGGGAAGCCCACCATTGTGTCTTTGAAAGGAAAGACCCAAAAAAGCAAAAAACAGTAAGAAAATACTACCAGAGAGTGATAAACGCCTGGTATTTTAACTTGGTTGTCTGTGAGGGGTGACTGAACACAGCATGATAAAAGCAAGAGGGTACCAGCTGGAAGGAAGTATTGAGTGGCAGTAGAATGAAACTGAGCTAGAATAGAAATAGCTTTTCTAGACTTGGTAAGAGAAATACCACATGGGCGATAAGATAAATATGCAAAAAGGCTGCCAATTTTCCAAGAAGCAGAACTAGCAAAAATGCTTAAAATATTAACATCCTGCAGGTTGTTGCATATTTTAAAAACAGGTGTTGTCAGTTCTAAGAAATGAGGGTAAATATTTCTGGTGTAAAAAAATGTTTGTTTAATCAGTTCTAGGAATTTTTAAAAAACCAAAATTTTGAAAGAACTCAGGAAGGAAGGAAGGAAAGAGACCATTCAATAACTGTTCTATCAGCTTTTCAGAATCCATCCTTCTGTATTCCCAGATTGCCATAAAATGTTATGAGAAACCGTGTCCTGAATTTTTGTGTGGGTCTAGATGGTAACGCGAAGGTTGGGCTCCATCAGTGGGAATACCTGCTTAGGATCCCAAGAGCGTTCATAGTTTAATTATTAACCCAAATTTTCCCTGCAAATTTTCACTTCAGTGAAACACCACGAAGGGTAAGACAGAGCTCATGGGCAACAAGGATGGTCAAACCTTGCTCAGAGAATGTGCTCTCCCTAGGCAGGGCTTATTTGGGGGATTTTAGCTTGTATGGCATCTAAGCCATTTGGATCCGGGCCTGTGATTGCCTCAGGAATTTGTTAACACAAAGGGTAATAGCAAGATACCCAGCCATGATTTCAATCAGCACCTTGTGAGCTTGGTAGCACCACCCCAGACCCTAGAAATGGTGAGGCTACTTTTTAGGTGATGCTACATCCTACTCAACGTAATCTCTACAAGCACAGTAACCTCCCCTCCCGTTCTTTCAAACCCACACCTTTAGATCTTTACCCTTGTGGAGGTCTAGGGCAGTCTTTTCCCTTTATCTTACTGAGCCTGGATCAGGCCTCAACTTGGCAAGGGAAACACTCTGAGCACACACAAAAAATGTACATTTGGGAAGAATCCTGAGTTGTTTTTTTTTTAAGAAGAAAATTCTGCAGAGCACAGGACAGGAAATAATGTGCTCATGGGTGGTTTCCTCCTCCAAAGCAGCTCATACACTGCAGCTGAGACAACACATGCGGCAGCACTGGAGTGGAGTTTCCCCAGTTCCCTCAAATGGGGTTTCACGGCACTAAGAGAGCTACAGCTGGAGGTAAAGATGGTTTTTCAAGGTGTGTCCGCTGAAGGTGGAAGAATTCAGTACTCTTCTTCATAAGCTGGAGCTGGTTTTCTCAAGGGGATGTGCTGCTGCCTGCCCTCTGCTTGGAGAAGTGATAAGTCTGCCTTTCAGGAGCCTCTTTGACACATTTTCATTCTCTGTGGTTTCCTCACAGAAACCAGACACAAAGCCCATGATGGATAGCCCCACACCAGAAGGCCATTTCAGCAGCCTACACAGCAATGCCATACAGAGAGGAGGATGCTCGGCCCATGAAGTCAAACACAGCCCTGAAGATTGATCTTTTCTGGAATTCCTGTCTGATGCACTGACCATTAAGTTATGCAAACATGCTAATTCGCAACGCAGAATAAAGCAACTGCCTCCTGCCTTCCCAGGAATGTTTAATTTGGGGCCCAGCAGGGACAAGACTTTCTGTTAACATGAACATTTTGTTAGTTTTAGCAACAGGGAATATAAACTATAATGGAAAAAGTAATGAATGAATATTGAGAAAGAAGCTCAAGGTTAAAATTTGTGTCCTCCAATAAATCAAAGTGTGTCTGAGGGGTTACCAAGCATATGGACTTTTGGAATTATTTTATTCTTTTGCAAAAGTGTGAAGGGTATCAAGAGGATTATTTGTGGTCCACTGTATGAAGGTGGGCCAAGACGACGCAGGAATTTCCGAATGTCACACGGAGTCTGTGGCAGACCTTGGAAAAACTCCTAGATGTTTAATCATCATTTTTTCCTTGCATTCATTCCTTTCCTTGACTCAATGTCTGTAGCACTCTGTCCACTTATAAAGGTCTTGTCCCCAAAACCAGCAGCCATACAGTATGACCACAGCTCTTATCCTGGCATCTGATTTGAGCTCCAAGAGGAACAGTGGCAGAGGGAACACAGAAAGAGCAGGGACACTGGTGTCCACACAACAGAGCTACCAGGACATCCATCACGCCTTTAGGTTCCAGTGAGGAAAACTCACTCCCCACCTTTTGTGCTTCTCAAATCTACCACGCCATGAACTCCGCAGTCACCTGGCGATTTGCTCGTGTGCCTGCATTGCACCCCCAAATCCTTCCATCTTCCAGAACCAAACTGCAACCAAGAGCTCATCCCTCTCACTCTCTGGATTAGCACCCCACCTTTTTCTTCAGCTGCAGAGGCCACATGCTGATCTGTGTCCAAGAGGCCGGACTCAGTCCTGTTCTTTAACTCCCTTTGCCCGCGCCAGCAGCATGATGCCAGCACAGCCCACAGCACTCTGCTTACACAGTGCAACCAATGCTACCGAGGTGAGAGGGGTTTTCCCTTCTTTCCTATTCCAAAAGTGTCAAGTGCTTTCTGCTAGATCAAAGGAGAAGCAAATTAGTCAATCACACCACTAATGCAGCAGTGGCACGTCAGCTTCCCAGAAGGGCCGTGTGCTCGCTGCCAGCTAACCGCAGGTGTAACCTATTTCTACAAGCAGAGCTATCCATCATCCCCAACATAAAACACCAAGCTTCGACAAAGAGGCCCCTCTGGGCCAGCTCCGGAGTCTCCAGAGCAGAAAAGCTACAGCAGACGTGACACCCCAAGGCCACATTTGTTGGCTCAGTGCTGGCTGGGGCCCCGAGTGCAGGGTGGAGCACACACAGTCACTGGCAGGTGCCCAGGGTGGTTCAGACACCCCGAGCTGCAGCAACATGGGCAGAGAGTACGGAATCCTGCAGCAATACACTGTCCTGGGCAACCTTCCGGAATGGTGCTTGGCATCCTTGCCCCTTTGCCATCATATCTGGACTTCTGGCTTCCTTGGGAGTGCTGACAACCCTGCTGTCATCTGAGGCAGTGGTGCAGCCAGTGAGTCCTGGCACTGCTGCTGCTGCACGAGCCTTGTGACCACATAATCAGCCAGGGCGCAAATTCCACATGCCTGTGTACACCTCTCCAGCCCAAAATACCATCCTCCCTCTCCCCTTGTCTCCTTCTAAAGCTTCATGGGCTTGATGATTTGGTTTGGGTTAAACTTTATAAATAATTTTGTTATTTCTCTAGCATGTGTGTGAAATAAAGTGACGTGAAGGGCAGGAAATTCTTTTGGTTTACGTCTTCAGTGTTCGGCTGGATGTGCAAAGTGGGTGAGAAGGAACTTAATCATGGTGGTTTTGAGGTTTTGAGACTATGGGGAACAGAGTAAACTGCTTCCTGATCCTGATTTACATTAAGAGTTGAATCTAATGGAACAAATATCTCTGTAATGATGAACCCCCTCTGCAGCTACATCAACAATCAATTTGGCATCTTCTCCTCTCCTTCCCCCAACTGCTTTTATAGCAAAGACACAGTAACAAAACAGACATCTTTTTTTAATAAACAGCCCTAACTCCTTGTTATTACATGATAACCAGCCCCAGGATGTTATCAAAACAGACAACACGTGTTGCTAGCAGCAGGCACACCATCTCCAGCCCTGTGCTCCAGCACTCTCAAACACCCTTCACTGGAGGTAGCAAAGAGCACAAAACCACTTCAGATCAGCCCGTGTCCCCAGCTCACATCAGCAAGCCTGAAAATAAACAAGTTGCAGCCTGAGGAGTAATTACATCTCATTGGCGCCCAGCACTGTTCCCACAGGGCGGAGGCAGGAGGCCAAGGAGAGGGGATCAGCTACCAGTCCATCCTCCCGCAGTTTCCCAGTGCCAAGGTAGGAACCGGCAGCAAGGAAGGGGATGCCGTGCTATGCCAACGCCAAGAAGTAATCCTTAGCTGTCTGCCTGCAGTCAGTATGAGTTTAAACAACGCTTTGTCAGCTTTGCTCATTGTTAGAAGACCTCACTGAGGCCAAACGAGCCCCTGAAATTGCGCTCTGCTGTTTAAAACAGGTATGCGAGAACAGCAATCCCCCATGGTCCCCCGTTCCCTCACAAGCAGCTCGGGCTGGTGGTGCTGGATGGATGCTCAGGTGGTGGCTTTCCACAGAGTACAGCTCAGGTGGCAGAGTTCGTGTCTGGAGAGCACAGCAGCATAAAAAATGAGAAGTCTCCCACAAGCAGGCCTCTGCTGCACGACACCAATTGCTCTCGGCCAAGAATTATTGTGAGTGGAAAGCTCAAGCGGAGTTTGGTTCAGGCTTAATGAATTATGTTCATTTTCCAGCACATTGTTTTGGCTGATAAATCACAGCTTCACGCACCATTAGCATGTAATGATTGGAATATTTAATCAAAGGCCAGCTTTTTGTACCATTTACCTTTGAGAAACCAGATTTGCTCGCTGGAACAGTTTTGAACCATTACGCACGCTTATCAGCAAAAATCTTTGCTTTATGTCAAGTGTTGCAATATTTAAAGCCCTTGCAGGCAAGCAAGGATTGGGAAAAATGAGTGGCTCACTTAGCTTGACAAATGCAAAAGGATTTGAGACGTTATTTGAAAGAATTGCAGGAAAAGAAAAGAAAAATTATAAGGAGAACCAACAATTCTGCATTTACAATCAATTATTATAAACGCTCCTTTGTTTTGGGTTTGGATCTCCAAGCAAAATGAGGACTCTTTTGTTTGGGATACTGTAAGACATTGTTTTGAAGACAGATCATAATTTTTTTGTTTGGTTGGGTTTTTCCTCAGAGGATGCCTCTCTCACAGCAGATGCCTCTCCACTCAAAAGCTTTGAGTCCTGAACTCCACACTACCAGGCTGCCCTGAATGCAAATGGGAGCTCTCTAGACAGGAGCTGTTTTGGTGCTTGACAGGAAATCCCGCCCTTGTCTGAGTGATGAGGATGGTTCGGATGTGAGGAGGTTCAGCTGCTCTGCAGCACAACAGGGCCTAAACACAGCCCTGCCCAAGAGTGGCTGAGGACAGAGAGCATCTTCTCAGGCCCTCTTTAACTCACCACGGAGGCAGCCATGAAACACCTGGCAAGAAGATGCTCTGCACTTCAACATACTTTCCTCTTGTAGCTATATACATCTGACAAAGGGGAGACAAAAACCTCACTTGTTTCTGCCTCATGCTCTCACAACCCTATGGAAAAACTGTTGGGAAATTGTTTGTCCACAAAAGTATACAGCTATCAAAGGCTAAAAATTAAAAGCACCTCCTACACAAGGGTGAATCAAAGGTATGCAAAATGGAATACAAATCTGAACTTAAACAGGGTTTCACAACTCCCTCCTGAGTACAATTTGTGCTCCTGGATAGGAATGAAGTCTGTGTTTCCAGAGCAGTGGGTGCTTTTGTTTGCTTCTTGAAATGCTTGGTTGAACAGCAGTGCAGAGCTGTAAAAATAGGTTTATTTTTATGTGCTTTATGGGTCTGATTGTTAACAGAAAAGGCCCGAGGGCTGCATGAGTCTGTGCTTGTGCACTTCTGCACTAGACTTTTATGTGTGTGATCTCCCACACTGTGTAAATGGTGTCTGTGGCCACATGAACCATTTGTTGTGCCCCAAACGAGCTTCTGTTCAGGCACAGCGACAGCAACTACAGTGTCAGTGTTGTGGCCATCAGCACCCACGTGCTAGTGGATCTCCACCTTCCAAATCCCAGGCACTAGGGACCAAGGATCATAGGCGAGGTTGTAGACATGTGGAACATACAGGTACAAGTGAAATAACACTGGTCAATGAAAGGATAAATGTTTCTACCTGTCCCTCCCCTTGTAAGTCACATTTTCCTTCACCTTGTCTTCCCCCTGTTGCTGAATAGCCCATTCTTTTCATTTTTTCCTGCCTTTAAACCTACAGTGAGAAGCCCAGATGTGAACTTCCAAAATTTTGGGGTTTCCAAATCTACGTGCAGATCCAGTCTGGATCCAATTAAGTCAGATCTTCTGCTGTGAGTCAGAACAAGAATGACAGTACTCAGCTCTTTGATGACAGCAGTGCTGTTAGCCTGGCCCTGGACCCAATTTCTCTGCTTCAGTCCCTTCTGCTTATAAACATTTTCCTTCCAAGCCAGATGCAAAGAGATTTCTTCCCAAACGAAGCAAAGGAGATGAAGCCCACTTGAAACAGCAGAAATTGCCATACCTTCAGCCAACATGTTGCAACTTGCAAATGTGCCACTAAGGGGCCTTCATCCCCAGTGGGTCTGTAGGTCTGCACAGGTCTCCAAATTGCATCATGTGGCTCCAGAGACACCAAAAGAATAGCCAAAAGCCAGCATCCATCTCATGCTTTCTTGATCCTTCACATCAGCTTAGCACAGTAAACAGATTTGTTTGAAATGAATGTTGCTTGGCACACAGAGGAGAAATGAAAATATAATTAATTTCACTTTTTCCATGGTGACAGTTCTCCAGCTCACCCAAGTTGAGTTTTCCAGAGAGCTCAGTACTTTCTACCGTAACTGTTCCTGCTGGACTAGAAGATGGCAATGCCTTTCTTTTCTTATTCAAAGAAAAAGGAATGGAATTAGTTTGCTAAAGCCTTCCAGCTCCAAAAGGGCAGGCGTGCTGATATGCTTTCCAGACCTTGCCGCTGTTTCCTTATAGTTTCCTTGGAAAATGTTTTCCCCCTGACAAAATCTTCTGGTTTTGCACCCTTGTAGCAGGGCTTGACTAGAACCCAGAAGTCACCAAGAGACAAGAGACCTCTGTGACAGTGACCTGACTTGTGCTCTGTGCCCAAAGAGCCACAGAAAGACAAAACATCCGTGTCCTATGTCTCCAGAGTTTCTGATCACAGATCTAGGAAATGCTCTCTAAATTGTCTTCCCTGTCCTCTTGAGGGGCCAACCATCACCTTTGCCTATCTGATCAGTTGGTTCTTTCTTCCAAATCCTCTATAAAGGACACTGCAGACACAAGTTTAGACAGAAAGCAAATGATGACACGGCCTCACATGAGAGATACTCAGTATGACAGGCAACAGGAGGTTCACATTTTACTGAATCTGGCACTCTCTCTCTTTATTGGTTTTGACAAAAGTTTTATTGAGAAGATTCCTCAGGGTGAGGACAACTGTTTTCTTCACAGGTAGGGGAGCCCATCCTTCAGGATACCCAGCAAATAAGAGACCTTAGTTCAAGTCTGCCTGGCTCAAAGGAGGTATCAAAAGAGCCCTACAAGTTTTGTGTTCCACTCTAAACTTGTGCAGGATGGAGAGGTCTCTCTTTCCGACTCATCAAAAATTTTATCCTGAACCAGAGTAGTTTTCCCAGAGCTTTATCAAAACCAACATCCTTTTCCCAAAAGCATCTTTGTCAAAGAATTAACAATTTCCAGCAACATCAATAAAAACATTTTTCAGTGCATTCCCTCCCATCTCTTATGTTGTCTGTCTTTCACTCCCACATTCCTATGGAAAAGCAATGATATTTGTGTCTCATTTTGTGGGACAACTGGGGAGCTCAGGCAGATTGCTCTGTAGCCCACTTCGTGGCAATGGCAAAGAATTCATGTCCTCACCTCACATCTCTCGCCCCAAGTCCTTAAATGTACTCGTTCCCTAGGGAATTTTAGCCTGAAATGTCTAACCACAGACCTGGAAATGATTTTAAATATATTATAATGACTGCTGTTAATCACACCCACTCTTTTATAGCATGGCCTGTAAAAGAAGAATAGTGAGGAGGACTTCCTACTCCCCATATGCTGGCAGCAGATGCATTTCCTGTGTTCCAGAGCTATACATTTCACTGGGAAGGGATGCTCTCTAGTGGTTAGAGTATGAGACAAGGAAAAACAGATCTTAAAAATTTCACTTCCTGTCTCTCCTACTGGTATCCTGTGTATGAGGAGGCAACTCATCCCAACAACATCCCATCCCACTGTGCCCTGATGTCCCTACACTCCTGTGGCTCACAGCAATCCCTCTGCTATATGGAGAAGGCTTAAATGATGCCTGCAAATGTTTGGAAGGGAGGTTTTAGGGTCGAGCCAAGCACTGTCGCCAAGTTGAGTTAGGTCAGAATGAAGATGGGAAAAAGTGAAAACTGGTACAAACAAAGACAGAAGGGTCTGAAATGCTCCTGTCAGATCTTCCCTCTCTTTGTACTTTAAGTCACGGAAACTGCTCTTTAACTTGATTGCTCCTTATCTTTACCAAAGGCATCACAGATTTTTATATAATTAAAATTTCCTTGACAATGGCCAAGGATTTACAATGTGAAGTGTTTCAATTTTTCTTATATTATGTCTTGGCATCAAAGAATCTCCTCTCGTTTCCTAAGCATGGGATAAAGATGATTTCTAGTGGGAGACAAATGAATCAAGACCTTGACACCCCTATTTTTTTTCTTTCTCTCTCCTTTTCTTTTCCTTTCCTTCTTTTTTTTTTAAATACATCTGGTTATTATTGAACAGAGGCTTTCATGTTTTAATGATAAATTGTCTTCTCCCTCTGTAACAATGTCCCCAGACAGCTTGTCTTGGCTGAAATGTCTTCTAAGAGCATCTGCTTTTGATCTATAGGAGTTTTAAATCTTTGGATCTAATCTCTAGCCTGACTGACTTGAAAGCTGATTTCCACAAAAGCAGAGTGTGAAACTTGTAGAAACTCTTTACTGGAATCACTTGAAATTGTTTAAAAGACTGTACTGACAATACTCAAGTATGTCCTCACAACTTTTTTTCTGCATATTTACATATATATGCATGTATATAAAAATACAAGAAAGAGACATAAGAAAGGAATTTCTTTTAACAAATGCTTCAGTGGTATTTCCATGTAATCTGCATGTGTTGTGGCTTAATACTCTAATAAAGAAGGACTGGAAGCTTTCCAGAGCACAATATTTATGCCATGTATATCAATTAAGATAATTGCCAATTATAATGATATGTCAGTTAAAGTCAAGTGACTTTTAAAAGAGTTATGTCTGCTATTGATTTAGTTCTATGCATACACTGTAAGTGTATTTATAAGGGCTGATCTTCAGTTTCTCAATATTGTTCCCATCCAGTACCTCCAGCACAAAATCACCACGTTCATTTTGCTCTTTCCGGTCCACTTCAGGCTGCAGCTCACCAAGCTGTCACTGTGAAGACACAGAAGACAAAATCCCGCACAGAGCTCTCTCCCTTGGTGGCATGGTGTTGGCACGCTGTTTGCCTTCATTTGAAGCATGCCAAATAGATCTTGATTTCACCCCAGCACAAATGAAAATAGGAGCTGGCTAGTATATGCATGAGATTTCTGTGGCTGAGTAGAAACCGCTGTGGTCAAATGAAAAAGAACCTTGTAATACTGCTATATATATATATATATATGTATAGATACACATTTGTGTGTGTTTGTGTGCATGCAGGATAAATACCCTCTCAGAGTTCATCTGTCTATCAAACCCTACACAGTGTATTGTAACACATTAACAACAGTGACAGACTGACACTGAAGGACTAAGAGCTTGGGGTTTGCTGTGATTAAACTGAATTTAGGACAAATTCGGGAGAGTTTTGAGCAGAACAGCTCTTCTGCATGAACTTTCTGGTTAGAATATAATGGAAGCCAGACTCCAACCTCCCTGGTTTGAGGTTTGCAAAACCAAATCATAACAACTGATGAGGTTTTGCTAAACCAAAGCACCCGCTGTTTTCTCATCACAAAGATGAGATAAAAGGGGAGTCTTTATTCAACCTTTTACTCCTTGCACCTTAGCAGTGGTGCTGAAATATAACCAACTGAAGATATATCTCCTTTACCTCCCATTTAGAGTCTGCATCTCTAAAGCAATAATCTTGCTAGCCAGCTTTTAGAGCCCCAGAACGCAGCCTCTCTCAGGCCATCCATAGATTTCCCCAAAGTTCGTGGCTGAAAATTAATTTTCGAGGCTCCACCAAAACTTCAAACTATTTCTGTGGCTGACTGGGCGAGAGACATGATGGAAACAACCATTTCATAACCTTTCAGCACTGCTGCTTCTATCCAAACCCGAACTCCAAAGCTGGGATGGGATGTGAGAAGCAATCAAAAACAACTCTGGAAAAGCACAGATCCATCCTAGTAGTAAGGCTCAGCTTGGCTTTGGGTTTGGTCCCAGGCATGAGGAAATACTCAGGGAAAGTGGAGTTATTTCCTTAGATTCATTTGCCCATTTCTCATTAGCAAAGCATTTTGATACTCTGCAAGAAAGAAAATCTAGTGAATTATTCCTACATTGTTACAAAACTGAACTGATAGAACAAATATCTGGGATGGAAATAGGCAAGAAGCCTCAAACTGAGCCAAGAGGCTCGTACACCCTGGGAAATGAGCCCTGTGTAGCACAGAATTTTTCTCTCTCTTGCAGGATGATCAGCAAGCGATAAGATCCTCCCTGGATTTAAGTGTTAACTGAAGCATCTTGCCTTAAGTGAATGTTTTATGGGGAAATTATTACACTGAACCATTATCTACAAGTTCTTCTGTTGTCACAGTTGTTGTTGCTTTGACCCCAAAAATGTGGAAGCTCATTGGGGAGCCAAGAGTTCAGTTCGGGCTCTCCTCCCCAGGCGCACTTTCTATCATCTTTGCTACAGCTGCTGCTAAAGGGTTTGGTTTGTGGGGTGATGAAGGAACGAATATGAGGAAACTCCAGCCACCAAACAGAAATGACAACACAACCCAGCGTTCCTGGGCTGGTTTCTGGCACAGGCCTCAGGAACTGTTACTTGCTGTTGCTTTGCTCCAGCCAACCCTTATCAAAGGGGAGATTCAACTGCACGTGGTCCTAAACTTCAACTAAAACTAAATTCAAATTAGAGCCACTGAGCTGTCAGCTTAATTTCTCTGCTGTAGGTGCCACTATTTTTATCTGACTGTAAACCTCCACGTCACTTAGGGTATCATGTAAAGTATTTTTGACGAGGCATGCAGAGCGTCTGCTCTGAAATACTACAGCAGAGCAGAGGCCCAGGTGTCTCAGATTACCCCAGGGACAGACAGCTCACACAGAGATAAAGGAGACAGGATGCAAAAGGGGCTCCCTGGGACAGCAGAGGTTGACACACTTGGTGTTTCCCCTCGACAAAACCATTGCAAGGAAATGTCTGGGAAATCTGTATGTGCTGACAGGCAGGAAGAGCCCAGTGCCTTCCTGACTCTGCCAGGTGAGTTCAGGACCATCTCTAGTCCTTCCACTGTAAGGATGGGTCAGGCAGAGTGGTGCAGGAGGTGTCTGTGCTGCCTGGGGCCGGCGTGGGGCACCCAGGGCTGCGGCAGGAGCGGGAAGCGGAGCAGCCGGACGCAGCTGGCAGCAGGCTGATCCCCCCGCGCCGCGGTATCACTCTGCAGATTTGCTAACTCTCCTGTTGAGTGCAGTTACGCATTAGAACTGCTAATATGCAGTGATTTTGCCTTAAGCTTGAAAGCACCAGAGGTTAAACAGATTTTGATATAAGAGCCTACAAGGAACACTCTATTTAAAAAGCCTATGCATCACTGGCTCCGACTGAAAGGATGATGAGTGGTAGGAGGAGATGAAAGGTGGTTCAGACATGGGTATGATGACAACAGTAAAGGGAAATTAAATACACTGCAGGGAAATAGAAGTCATAATCATCTTGAGTTTGCAGCTCATGAACAGTGAAAAGCTTATGTGATGAAACAGCAGGTAGAAGTGCCTTGAGACTCAAGTTTTAAGGCCCCAAGAGTTTAAACTTGACATTCAAGCCTTTTAAAGTTTTATGAGGGCATCCAATAACTCCTCCTGCTCAGCCCCCACCCCCTGCCTGATGTGCTGGTTGTTTGATTTACACACCTTCCTGAATGCACAAGGGAAAGCATGCAGAAACCATTGCAGGCCTGTAATTAAATAGCCCTCATGCAGCTTTAACCTCTCCAATAACAAATATCCAGACACAATGCAGAAGGTCACTACACCTCTGGCTGGCAAAAACTCACACAGTCCCACCAAAGACTACAGGATCCAGGACAGTTTTTATCCAGAGAAGTACAACAGTGGCCATTCCGAAAATGTGCTGTCTGCTGGATGCGGGCAGGAAAATCCTGCTAATCCGCACAGGGCTAATTTATATGCTTGAGTATCCTCCCATGAAAATTATTGGCCCGACAACACACTCTCCACCAGCAAAGACTTCCCAGCAGAGAACTACAGCTGTATCATCTCCACTGCCAACCTCCACCAGGTCCTCTGCCATGCAAGTGCATGAACTACCCACCAGAAGCCACCTGAAATGCAGAATGACAACAGCTTTACTGACCACATCAAATTAACCAAGAGATCCTACCCTAAAAATAAA
Source organism: Lepidothrix coronata (assembly GCF_001604755.1). NCBI lineage: Eukaryota > Metazoa > Chordata > Aves > Passeriformes > Pipridae > Lepidothrix > Lepidothrix coronata. The sequence continues at coordinate 267,017 of NW_016690192.1, forward strand.
ATACCTTTGTGCTAATTTTATACATGTTCTAATTATAATAACGATGTTTCTAATTAAAACACAATAATTATACTGAAATTAGATGTGATTATGTTAATTATCTAGCTCTGCACTAATGCCACTTTTATTAGATACAAATCTCCATTGTTAGTCTTAAGTAAAACGGATGATTTCTTAAAAATTATTGAAAGCAATGAGTGCCCTTTCATTCCTTTTCCCCACCTTAACCATTGTTTCCTTTGCTGTAACTTCAGGAAATACAGACGGTCAGTGCTTTCAGTCATGGCCATTAATTTGAGATTGTGTCCACAAACACAAAAGACAAAATCCAGTCTTCAGAGAAGACATAGGAGAGCTGCTGTGCCTCAAATCGTGAACACAGACTCAAGAGCTGTGTCAGTGTCATCATGGAAAAGAGAAGTTGCCTATGTCAAGATCCCAATCATTCCGTGAAAAATCAATGGGAGGTTGGTTTGTTCCTGGTGTGAAAAAGGATAGTTCAGGACTAAAGGTCCCTTGGAGCATGCTTGACATTGGGATGAATGGAAAGATGGGCAGCTTGTCTCATCCATTATGGGTTAGTAGCACAGCAGGTTTGGGAGAGAAATCCAAGCTCCAGAAAGGGACAAAGAAGGAGCATTTTGTAGCAGATCATTTTTGGAAAATGGGAATGTCTGAAATAGTACACATGGATTATTAGGTAGGAAGAGAGACAAAGCGCATGTTGGACTTGGATTTCTAATGCACTTCCACAGATGTTCCATCAGCCTCCAGACAACAGTCAACACTGTCAGACACGTCCCATCATAGGACCTTGACCGTGTTCTGGCAATGCTTTGCCAGCTTTTAACAAATCATACAGGAATTTTTTCTTTGTGCAAGTTTTTTTCCCCAGGCAACCTGAACTCCTCATTCAATGCTCTTTATAGCCCTATCTAACTGTGCTTCCTTTGGATCTGCCTGTCACAGCAGGGCTCTCCCTAGGCCCATTTCCATCAGAATGATGGGAGAGTAAGGGCAGTAACTCCTACATCTGCCGTGAAGAGAAATAACCAAGTGCAGGAGAAAAAAATTGCTAAAAATCACTAAAGAAACAGTGTGGCTGAAGCACAAAATCAACCCTTACCAGCACTGAGAATCCAGCCAAAAATAACTTCCAGTAGAAACTTGGTTACAGTGGGTCAAACCTTCAAAGAACAACAACAACTTGATACAGAACAAAAGAAGTGATAAGGATTCTGCTCAGCATCTGCAAACACAGTCCTGGATGGTTGTATGTAGATACCCCGTGCCCAGGGGAGAGAGCTTAACAATCTATAATAGCCAAACAGCTCTGAATATCAGCTCTGATTCTGTGCTCTGGGTACTCAGGATGTCCCTATAAAATATTTCTGACATCCCAGCTGCCTAACAGGGTCATTGCACCCATGGGACGTGGGTTTTGCCTTCCAATATCAATACACCCTTAACATGCCCACGAGCTCAAGGGCTTCAAGCACACAAACTGGGAGAAAATCAACAAACAATGGGCCACGCTTGTGCTCTTCAAAGTGTGAGCCAACGCTGCCTTTGATGCTCTTCACAAAGTTTCCTTGTTCTTGTTTTTCTGATTCCTGCAATCTGATTGCAACATATGGCCAGTTTCAGCAACTGACAGAATATTTCCTTTCTATTCTGTTTACGTCACAGCTTTTCTGGAGCCACAGATCGCTTTGACTTAGCAAATGACAGCTGAGAAACAGTGACATGCCCTCTATGTTTAAAAACAAACCACAACAGCAACAGCAGAAACTCAGCTCCTCTCACCCACACACTCCCATCACTTTGTGCTGGCTGGCTGCTGTGTTGTTTTATTCTGATTTTGATGATCCCCTTTTCACTCGTGATCTGGCCAAGATATAGACAGATACTGGGAGCATCTGCAAGAGATTACCACTGTGTGCTGCTCTATGAGAGGCCCCAGATAACTGACAGACAGGGCAGAGGAAAGAGGCTGAAAAGATAACACCACTCATTAGTAGCTTGAGTACTCACAGGGCTGTATATTTAAACCACACAGTGTTAAAATTTTGTATTCATTCCCCAACTAAAACTCCTAAAACTCCCCTTTGAGAGGTCCAACCTAAACTTCTACGGCAATTATTTTATTATCATTTCCTAGCTTTCATAGTATATTTTCCTCAGTAGATCTCCCTTACAAAGGAAGTTGTTTTTTTTCCCCGTTGCAGAGGAGAGGTGATTTACCCAGGGCCACCAAAGTACACCAGTGGCATGACTGCAAACACAACCCAGGTCTACTGTGGCACTCACTAATGTGACCTGGGACACATTACATGAGAGTGAGATTCACCGATGGGCTGCTGCCTCTCACAGGATCACACGAAGGTGTTTTGTTGACATGCACAAATGCTGCACATCAGTGGGTTCACCAGCAGCATTAGGAGAGGCTCTGCAGGAGCCACCTCCTGCAGGACAAGCTGGAGACTTGAGGGACAATTTGCAAGCACAGGATGGAAGACTCTTCCCATCAGAAACCAACACACCCCCATTGACCTCAATCATGTATTTCATGTCCCTTCGAACAACAGGGAAAACACATGAGCTGTACTTGCCTGGGGATCAATGAGAGGAAGAGAAGTTTAACTGCACGTAGAGTTAACTGGAAATGAAAATGTCTTCCTGCAAAATTTACAATGAAAAATTAAAAAAAAAAAAAAATCTCGGTGCAATGGTTGCTAGGGTGTGTCCTGTTCCCTTTTTCTCCAGAGATTAAATTCCCTGCTTAAATCTTCCACAAAGCACCAGGGTGGTGGTTGTTCCACGAGGCTCTCTGGCCAGCGAGCCTGAGGAGAGGTTTCTGTAGCTGGGAGCTCGACCCACAGAGGTTAACCAAACTACAGCTCCAAAGGGGATATTATATAAATGTACCCAAATTGAAACATTACCCTTTTCTTATTTTTTTTCCTTTTTTCTGAAACATCTTCCTTTTCAGGATTTTGAAGACAAGCAAACTCTTTCTCCCACTTTCCCACAATAAAAAAAGCAACCAAAAGCGTGTTTAGTTTTGCCATTTTCAAGGTCTCTCTCTGGCTTTGGGGAGAGAGGGCAGGCCCCTTGGCTGGGTCCTGGCTCTCCCACCTCCAGAGCACCAGCCACAGCTATGCTGGCCTGTGCCCAGGCCGGGGAAGCCAAAGCTGTTGCTCCTCTGAGCTTTCCTTCCCTTTCCTTCCCCTCCCTTCCCATCCAGCACTGCCCATGTGCACAAAGTGAGGAATGCAGCAGCTCTGTGGACTCTTAGTGTGTGTTGCCCACACTAGTTTGGCACACTGGGCAACACACTTACACATGAATGCTTTTTTTTTAACCATTTTTTTTCATAATTCACGGAAAAATATAGAAAATTTTATTTGACAGAGCAGCAAGCTTCAACATTGTGGGGGTTTTATTTTTCTTACTCCCATAATTTTCCCCTGCTGTGGCAGTACGTGGGGGTAAAGGAAGGAGAAAGTTACTTTTCAAAATTGCAGTGAGATCTTTCCAGATTCCATCACTCCATTTATTCCCTTGGTATCCTAAAAATAAGAGGGTGTGCAAAGGGTTTGCCTTGCAGGAAGGACTTCAATCGGATTTGCTAATGAAAGCCATGGAAGTTTCTGAGATGGGGAAAAAAGTGACTTTTCAACTGTCCTTGACTTTTTGTTTTTCTCTTTAGGCTGGAATAGAAAAACTTACTCACTCTCAAGAAATTCACTGGAACTGTTTGAGATATACAACACTGTATGACAAGCATTAAGCCTCTGTTCATAAAGTAGAAAAAGAAATTAATAGAAATCTGTTAGAGAAATGTATTGGAATAATGTCATCCCAAAATCTTGGGGACTCTTTTCCCCAAGTGACAGCACCTGTGGTTTTGTTCTCTGTTCGGAGAGCACCATGTCCAGTGATTTTCCAGATCCAGTTCCAGGGAAGCAGATTTCGTCAAGCAAGTTTAGAAGTCAGTGGAATTTTAGGAGCTGCCAATGTGTTTTTGCCAGAATCTTTTAAATTTTTTTGTAATTTTTTTTGCTTTCTTTTCTATCAGATGGAATTTCCTACTTTTTCCTCCCACTGTTTTTTCCATGCCACTTAAAATGCAGATATATTTTTTCACAAGGTCTTATTCAAAATGTGTTTCTCTCTCCCAAAGAAAGAGTAACAGTCTGATTTTTTCCTACCAGCTGTAATAAGAATAGACCATCAAACTTTCGGAGTTCAAATATCAGCTAAATTGTTGAAATCCAAAGCCATTTTTCAAGAGGATAAATCTTCACTGATTTTAGATAAAAAGCTGTATCAATAAACTTGCTGCATTTAAGGTCTTGTTGCTCAGAATAGTAGTTCTACATCACTAAAAATCAAAGGAACTGCTTTCTCTAGTGTTTTGGGGCTTTTTTTTTCATTGTCAGCTCAAAACACTCTATTACATAAACTCACTGTTCCCTTCACCTTGGATGACTTTGTATTTTGGCTGAGACTCATTCCAGGTAACTACTGCTGCTGAGGACTTGGGTATTAAATGTAAGGGGGACATCTGTGTTCCTCACAGGTTCACTGGAGCAAGACAGACCTTGCCAGAAATGATTCAGACCAAGGGTGGTCTCAGCCACTCATCTCAGGATGAAAGAAACTCCACCAGGAGACGCATGTTTCTGTCCTTGATTATAGGAGAAAGAAAAAATTACCGTGACTACAGAGACTCCACCTTTCTACAGCTCAAGAAAGATGTATCCAGATGTGTCACTCTCACTGAAGTTGCTGGAAATTCTCCACAGAGGAATGGACAGAGAAGCAGCAAATTTTCTACCCCTGCAGATTTTCAGAGCTGAACTGGGCAAGTCCCTTGCACAACCTGACCGACTTTGAAGTCAGCCCTGCCCGGAGTGGGGTGTTGGACTGATCTGCAGAGCGCCCTGCCAACCTAAATCATTCCACGCACTTATGAAAGAAGCTTTACAGGAGCTGGCATTACAGAGAGATGTGCACAAAGTGCCCCAGCAAAATGTTTTCCAAACCACATAAAACAGGTATCATTACAGAATTCGCAGAAGAGCGCGTGAGTTCCCAGATCAGGCCCTTCCAGGTAGTCAGTCAAATTCATCCTCCTCTTCCTGCAGTGGCCAGTGGCAGAGGCTTCAGAGAGAAGTGTGTGGAGCCCACAATAAATGGCTTTAGAATAACACAACCAAAGGAGAAATTCCTCCCTAATCCCAGGCAGCCAGTAATGGGTTGGTGCCCTGGAGCATGTGGGTTATTATCCTCATTAGATTTGCACCTATGCAGCCTCACCGGGGATGTTCCCACTGCTCATGCCAAGGACATGTTTTCTTGGCACGCATCTGAGGTGATACAGGGCTTGCTCAGGCCTTTGCTACTCAAGCTAAGCTACTGCATGCCAATAAAATCTTTACACCACACCATCCTGCATTAGGCAATATGTATTTATACAGTCTGTGTGGTAACAGTAAGGGTTGTTGTTTTTTTTTTAAGGCAGAAGTATGTAATAAATGACATCCCTTCAAACACACACAGACTTTACATTTCAGCACCTTCTGCCTTGCAGTCCTCCTACAACCTCAGCTCCTATATTTTGTTATGAAATTTATGGGTTTATGCATACCAAAATTGTGTGTGTGTGGACTGTTACCGCCAGGGTGGTCTCGGAGAAAAGAAGCAAATAAGATGCTCAAATTTGATTACAGGATATAATAAAAGTCAAGACTTCTTACAGCTCATTCTCATAAAGTCCCTTGGAAGAAGAAGAAGAAGAAGAAGAAGAAGAAAAAGATTCTTTCCTTCCCCCCCCCCCACCTTTTTCTATAAAGGAACTTCTTTCTCCCACCCAACAGAGCTGGCAGTGATAGCCAATTTTACTGTGTTTGAACCTTTGAGTATGCACTTCAGAACCTCACGTGGTGAAAACTAACCCCAGAATACCCAGGGGACAGCTGAAAAACCCATTTCAAGGGCAATGCTTTGATTTCTTCACATACACAAAATTGGACTTCTTCTTTTTCTTTTTTTTTTTTTTCAGTCAGGAAAAATCTCCAGTCTCTGAGTGAAGGGAAAACTGCAGCGATTACTCCTGCCTTTAGATGGCTGGATAAATATTTTCCCTATAAGACCGTATATTAAGGAATGAGGGTTTTTTTCTTTTTTTTTCCTCCCCAAAATACTGTTTCACTGTCTCAGCAGCTGTGAATGGTCCTGGTGTCTCTCCCAGTGTGGGAGGCCATTTTGCTGATGCATCATCTCGCCTTTGCTGGAAAAGGATTAGAGACCAACACCATTTACATCAGTGGCAACATTCCCAGGCGTTGCTTCACTGTGCCCTACATTTTGTGTTGTTGCTTATGTTGGAGCAAAATAAACACAGAGTGGTCAAAATACACCACCAGCACAAAATCAGAACTTCCTGCAGCCACCTTGTCCTTACTTTTCACAGTTATAAATGACTAACCAAGGGTCCAGACTGGGATGGCTGAGACTTGACCAATTTTGGTTGTGTAGGACCTAACCAGCCACTGAGCCGGGAGTTAGTCCAAGAAACTCCACTCCTCATTCAAAACAACCCCATGTATATGGGAAAAAGCATTTCCAAGTTGTTATTTAGCAGATTCTCTAATTTTCTTAGCCCCTGGAGGAGTGGGCTTTCAATATCTCTTTGCACAGGGAGAGCCAGATAGATTATCATAACTCCACTAATGTTATATAGCATTTTACCCCACAAGAAGTCCCACTGGAAGCAGTGAGTAAGAAACCCATCTGGTCCAAGGGGGACAAAAGCAAAAGGAATGGATTTGCCAAATCACATGGGTTGGCTTCCCCCAAGATTTTTCCCAAACCCATAAAAGGTCCTCCATCACGACAAAACTCCTTTGCGATAGTATTGTCTGGCTGCTGCTGAAATAAATAATGCAATAAACACGTGCAACATCTATTAAAAAAAATGCAAAGCAGTGAATTAATCATTGTTTTCTTGGGGGGAAAAAAAGCCCAAAATGCTTGGTGACAGCTTGAACTAATTTAGATAAAAATATGAATTTCTGAAAAGCAAAATCCAAAGAGGAAATAAAAATTTGCAAGGAAAAAATATACAGTAGATGCTGCCATTTCTGCAAGCTTTTGAAAAAAGAAACTGAAGTTTAATTGAAATGTTGAAATGCTGTATGACTAATTTCGTGGTATTTACTTCTTCCATGAGAAATTCCCTTACACTGATGGATCAGCATCATACAACAGTGTTCTGACAGGCCACTTCCACAGAAACCTTTACTGGTAAGAACTGTGGCTGGTGCATAATATATGATGAATCATGGGGGGAAAAAAACCTGAAAAAAATAACAAATTGTTTCATCACAGAACTGTCACTACAATGCTAAAGTAGTGCCAACAGCATGTACTGATTATGAAATTATTTCAATTACAAGAGAAGTTATACGCTGTACATGAAAAAGCAAATTCTTTGATTTCTGGGAGGGTTTATCCTGGGAATTAAATTATGTTTTCCTATACTACAATCCTTATTTAGAAAGCACTATGGATTTCAGCACAACCTCTCCTTTCTGCATCCATTCGATCAGCAGTGATGCTGGGTGACAGAATGGCATTATATAAGTTACTGGAATGACAGAGAGGGAATTTCCCTAAGCTTTCCTTCAGTTTTCTTCTCTCCGATATACTCAGAAGAAAGGTTGTAAGCACTGTGAGACAGACAGAACATTCTTCCTTCTTTTGGTCAACAAAGTTCCTGCAATACGTGTTGTTCTCACCACAACATCCTTCACTCATTAAGGAAAACTGGGTTTTCTCAAGGTGAATTTTCCTTCTCTCCTTACTTCCACTCCCAATACCCGCCTTAACCCCGGCTTCATTCATCAAATGAGGGAAAAACGAAGCAACTTTGGTTCACCATTAAGTGCCACAGCTCTCCAGTAAGAATATAGTATAGCTACTATGCTCAGCAAGAGGGAGTGAGAGAGAGAGACGACAGAGCGATCCAGTCCCTTCCAAGCACAACAAACATGACGTTGAGAAATGTGGTCGGAATAACTCTGGATAAGCTTCACCTCAGCTTGGCAGCCAGCTCCCCATAATTTCTGGATAACAAATACAGCATTGGATTAATAGATAAGGCAGGAGGTTTCTCATCCCTTTCATCTGAACTCTTCACTCCAGCTGCTAAGCCAGCGTTTTGGCCTCTAGACCTTGTGCTAGAAATAGTCGTCAATTAGCCCAGAGTACACACAACATCCAAAAGGAATTCAAAGACACAGACTGTGCCCATCTTGCAAAGGGGCAGTCACCCACTACAGGGTGGGAACACAACATCTTCAACATGAGGGAATTTGAAATATTAATTTTTTTTTGGCAATCCACGATCTCGGACTCCTACATGTTTGGGACAGATGGTGAGATGAATTGCTGAGTGAAACAAGGGTTGCAGAAGTCCATTAGCCTGCACTCTGTTATGCAAACAGAGATGCTATTCCCACAAACTGGCCATGTGTAGGCTGGTTTTGAACCACTCACACCTTGCCTGATGCCAGTTCCCAGCAAGTTCACTGCAACTGAACACAGAGAAGGTTATGTACTTACCTTGGGACCCTTCTCCATTTGCTATCAGCACCCTTCCACATAATACCATGCTTCTCCCTGCATTCTATGGCATTCACGCACGGTATTTAAAAGTAAAATAAAATTATTAGGTGGCTACAGTTATACCACAGAATTGGTTTTCAGGGAAGACATCTAAAGCCCCATGCACCATAATGCAGGAAACACAGAAAAGCTTTATAGGCCTTCCACTGCCCCCACAGGAGCTGAGGATCTTGGAGCGTCCCTGCATCTGTCAAGTGTGATGTTTATTTCCTCCATGGAACAAGCTATCTTTATGGAATGAAATGACTGCCCTTCATATATTAAAATAACACCTCCTTAGGAGAGGCTTCCATGGGCACTGGCTATAGCCCACCTCATAAAGGGAACATTTACACTGCAGAAAACTTAAAAGTCAGCTCAGGATTGGAGCAAGACCAATTGGGAAGCATTGGGACCTGGATGTTTCGTCTTTGCTATGAAATCACGGACCAAGCAAAGGCCAGGTTTTGGTTGTTTACTGTTGGGGATTTTTTAACTGATGCTTCCATGTTTCAAAACCTCATTCCTAGAAACAATGAAAGCTTAAATGTGGATTTTTAACAGTACTGTTAAATTTAATAGACATTTTGTGCAGCTTTGCACTGAAATTGTTTAATGGTTTATATACATGACTGGCTTCATACCCTGGTGCTTTTAGTTCATGCTAAACTATGTAAACCTTCTGCTGGAAACACAACTACTTTTGTATCCAGGAAGCAGGGCTTTGACGCATAATGTGTAAAAGTGAGTGGGATTTCAACACACGATTCTTAAATGCCATTCTTCACCCCATATGGACAATGTATTTCTTGTCAGTTCAACGAAGTTTTCAGAGAAAACAAGCAGAAAACGTCCTTAGATATTAGTTAGCCAGTAAAAGCCTGAACTTAAGTATACCTAGTTCCATACAGAACACGATACATCAAATGATTTACCTCTTTAGCCTCCTTTCAGAAAAAAAACAAAACAACAAACAGAAACCAAAACCATTCCTCAAAGCAATTCCTTAACTAATATTTTGAAATATAGAGAGATTAAGATCTTTATGTGAGAACTGTTATGTTTGGGCTCCTCCCCATGCAGGGGAAACTCAGGCAAACAGTTCTTATAGGTACAATATCTCACCCAAGAGTCACGAATGCACAAGGAGTGCAGTAAGCACTTTCACCTGGGAGCATCCAGCTCTTTAATGACAGACAGCAGGACCGTGCTGACAGACCAGCAGACAAATGGAAGGACAGGTGTCTGATTCTCCAGGCTTGCTTTAAGAGACACAGTGGACTGTTTCTGCATCATGAGCTTGCAGGACCCTATAACCCACCTGCTTTCCATCTATTCCACTAAAATCCTATAAACGTGCCAACCGACTTACCCACACTTCAATTTTTCCCTTATAACCATAGGATCACTTACACACTATCAATACAAGCACAGGGTAAGAACTTCTAGGATACTTCTGCATTTCCAGGTACAAAACATGGGAAAAAACTGCACCAAAATGTTGTAGCTTAGACAGAACAACGTACATAAGAAGTTCAGAGAGCATGAATCTTGTAGACACATAAATCAGCACTTTTTAGTTCATGAGTTCCCAGAAATTCCAAAAGCAAGCGTAGGATAAAAAGTATATATCCAGGAAAATTCACTTTGTCAGAATGTAAACATCTGGCATGGGTTTTGACCAAGATGTTGCATGAGTCCATATCCTTCTTCTCAGCTCTCCCCACCATGATGCTCTCTCCCTATCCCACCTGGCCCATGGGGCCTGCATGCAGTCCCTATATATTTTTCCTAATGTGTAAATTTAAGCTTTTTCACTGAATATTGTAAACCTATGTCCTGCCTAGGAACTTGTGCATTCTCATGCCCAAAAGAATTCATCAATTCCCTTGTGATTCCTATCTTACATTCCTATCATACACCTAGACGTCTGCCTGTTTCCATCCATTGCACAGAACACACCATTCTTCCTCTAAATCATTGCTAGAAATCTGATTTCTTTCTGAAATCCATTACAACCACTTTGGCAAGGAGAATCGAAGCCGGATTTCACAGGCTGACCACGTGCATTCAAGGGTTTCAAAGCTTCAGTTTCCTGCTCATAGAAGAAACATTTTCTTTTCAACTCACTCTCAAGAACGCCAGAGAAAGCCAGGGGTATCTGACATATTTTGGCTTGTTGTAACTAATACTTCATGGTCTGATGATAAACATAATAGGCCATAAGCTGGGTATTGTGCTGAAAATTGTGTGTAAGGCATTAATTGTTGGGAGCTGGAATCGAAATCAGATGGCCCACTTCAGACTGACACAACCCAACGGGTCGTTCTTCACACCTGAGTGGCAAATAAATCAGTGCTGACCTGAGAGCACGTGACGTTGCGCTGCTTATCACAGCACTGCTGCAAACGGATTGGGAAAGAAATGCACACACATGTGAGCACACACATACATAAATACATGGAAATTATTCCGGCTCCGCGTTGCTGCAGCAAATACATGGAAATTATTCAGGCTCTGTGTTGCTGCAGCTGCTAAGCTTTTACATTAGGGACTATTTTAAAGCTCTTTAAAAAGAAACATTTTGTCTGAGCTTTAATGTGACTCTCCTTGTGTGCCAATTCATTTTTCCTTTCTCGGGACGTCTCCCTGAGTTAAGAAGAGCATTTCCAAACTCTGTTGTACAATTCAGAAGCTTTGCTAACACAACCAGAACAATACCACCCTGTCAAACGCTGGAGCCTTTATGCGAGTGCTTCACCAGGACAGCTGAGGAAATTAGTACTGGCTGGAGCCAACTGGTCTGTGCACAGCTTGGGGATGAAGGGAGCAAAAGTTCCAGGACTGAAAGGGAGCAGGGAGAGAGAGAATTGTAGCTGAAAATTATTTTTGGTAGAAACAGCATTGCTACAACAGACTTTGAGTCTTAGAAAAGGAATCATTAAGCATAACATACTTTTGAAAGCAAAGAAACGGGGCAATTAAGATGGTTGTATTAGTTCAAATGTTGTGTGGGAGGAGGTATCATTTGATTGACATTAATTGCCTCTATTAGGGCTGTGTGTACTATACTTCAGCCAGGCACCAACAGAGACATACAATCCACGGATTAAGCAGAGGACAGTGGCTCTTTTGTAGCTCCTGGAGTGCATTTGGAGCTGAATGACAGTCCTTGAAGCATGGAGTCAGACTGCAAAGAAATCCCAATGGAGCTTAACATCACAGGTGGAAACAGTCTCCTGAAAGATCTTGTCACCTGCTCTAATTGCCAAGTTTAAATGTTTCAAGGCTTTTGCATCTGTAAGCAACCTCTCTCTTAGGTGTAGTCATAGGGGAAGGTCCATCTGAGCCTCTCTGGCTTATTGGTCTCCTTAGGAAATGTCTCACAGGCACAGATTCATGAAGACAGTAACTGGTTGCCTTCCCTTCCAGCACTCATGGCTCCCCAGCCTCACTAACCACACATCCACTAAAAGCAGATGGCCAGAGGAGCAGCATTTCTCACAGCTGCAACATGGAGTCCAAATTCACATCTCAGAAGACACTTGGAGCACTATGGTTCCAAAGAAGAAATAAATAAATTCTTTTCTTTTCTTCCTCCCCTGATAATACGGCTTAGAAATTTCCTAAAGGCAGAAACAGACTCCCTGCCCACATTCCACAGTCCCAATGAGAAGATCTAACAGTGGGAGAAAATCAACTACAATGCGACTTTAGACAAGCAGCTTAGACAAGATGTTTAATTGTCAGATAACTAAAATTATATGAGATAAAGCAGTCTCTTATCATTTTCACATTGAAAAAACAGAGCTATAAGCACTTCCCTGTGAGCACATTGTGATGAAAACTTTAAAACATTGTCAAATGTTCAGATGCATTGTCATAGTGAGACATGAAAGGATCTTCGGAGATGTTCTGCAAGGAACAGATCTGTAATTGCAGTAATCCTAAGGTGGGTGAATAGTTGACTTTTTTTTTTTAACCTCATTGTCTGCAAGAATAAGAAATATTGCTTTAGGTTGCCTTGAGAAGACTTTTAGTTCTTCCTTCAAACCTTCTTAGTTGTAGTCAAGTAAAAGTTTTTGTTTCAGAATTCTCAAACTTGTGTCTCACTTCACCTCTCAAAGATTTTCCATCCCTTAAACAAAACCCTTTTAAAGGCAAGTAGGTATATACAACTTTTCAACTAATTTCAAAATTAATTTTATGTTGAAATAGGAAATCTAAATGTTTCTTTCCAAAAATATCAAAACAGACCTTTGCCCAGGAGTGGAGTGTGCGAGGGGAGGGCAGGGATGTCACCACTCAGCACAGATTTCCAAACGCTCTCAATTAACTCAAAAACTACTTTTCCCACGAAACAATCTATCTGCTCCCACACATCTCATGTCTGTCTGTGGGCAGGGGGACCCCAGGTCTGATCCTGCCCTTCTCTGGGGGGAGAGCTCTGTGCTGGATGCACCATCTCTCCATCACGGAGATGGTTTTAACTGCCTGTCCCATAACGCTTACAGACAGTCGTAAAAACGGAATTGTAATTCTTGCAATTACATTTGAAGAGCAGTTTTAATGAATGTTAAACAGCTTTAAACATCAAAGTATTGACTGAAGTGGAAAAATAGTATCTTTACTAGCAGCCCTTTCCCCTTGCTCAAAGACGACGTGGGGAGGAAGGGAGAGCATGAGTTTTATCGAGGATGTCAGGAACAATTTATAGGAGCTCCATGACCTGCACTTTGAACCGGGCTCCCCACCTATGGTCTGTAGCATCCTATAAAAAGATAGGCTGTTATCTGCCTTGCTGCAGCCAGCCTTCCCAACAGGAAGGGCAGGCTGCCTGCAGTGCCTGAGGAAACACTCAGACTATTAAAGGCAGACAAAGGTCCTCCTTTTTATTTTTCATTTTATGTGCACTGTTTGCTGCACAAGATTTCTTTACAGTATTTCGAAAAGAGCAATTTGGGCCTTTTGAAAGTCAGCTCCAGCCGTAACAGCTATCCAGAAGAAAATCTGAAAAGGATTGTCAGCACTGATGCTGTGATTTATTTTGGACTTTATAGATGGGAGCAGGAAGAAGCCACAGTCAGTCTTCACAGCTGTACCCTGCCTGAGGTCCTGAACCACAGACAGCCCCTAACCCACACCTCCCAAAAGCCTTTAAGAATGAGGGCTGCTCAAGGCATGCAATGGATGCTTAAAGGATGCAGCATGGCAGCAAGGGCCACCATGTACAAGCCATGGTGGGATCCCAGGGCACTTGGGACTGCCTCTGCCTGCTGTTGAGCCAGCCCAGCAGCCACTCCTTCCCTCAGCTCTCTCAGATATGCAGCACGTCCTGTGGCTCGTGGACATGCAGAAAATTTGGAGATCCTGCAGGAAGACTGGCCACTCATATTTCTAATCCTATCTAAGCCATGTGCAAAATGGCAATCAGTAACAGGGTCATCAGTTCAACTGGCAATACATCATCGTCGTGGCTAAATCGTGACACACCCTGGTGAGATCAAGGCTCCTTCTGCACATGATTACTATTTATGTATGGCATGTGATAAAAATTTACAGTATCACAGGGAGGCTAAAGCTGAGACCAGGATAGGAACTATAAAAAGATTTTATCACTGAGAATAGTCAGTTTTGCATAAGGAACAGTTTTATATGAGAAAATACCGATACAAGAACATTTCACAGAAGTATGTTGATATTGGCAAAATTTCTAGCAAGGAAAATTATCAAAATCTTTGATTTCAGCAGAGCCAAAGTGCTTTATTACAACTGTCTTATGGACAAGAAGAGAGTGGGACACTGCGAGAGGCGAGTCAGCCTTAAACAATCTGATGTCACGGAAACAGACCTGACAAGTTCACTTCTCAATTTCCTGAATGCATTCTGCCCACTCTTTTTTAACTGAAAATTTAGACATTTCAGTTTACACTGTGAGGAAAAGCCCAGCTCTATGGTGCTCCCAGTGGGAGAGCAATCAGAGCCCTTGACAAGCTTCATCTGCAGTGCCCATGCATGAGTGGGACGGGGAGCAGATCAAAGCAGATCACCCATGTGAGTCCACCCTTTCTTCCCAGATCAGCCCCAGCCTCTCTCTGGGGGATGATGGCAAACTCCACATGAAGAAAATGTGCCAGGTGAGCTCAGCAACCAGCCTGCACCTCTCTGCAGACTGATGGTAGGAGGTAAAGGACTGGCCACAGGCTGGATGCCCTAAACTGCACATGTGCTCACACCAGCATCTCTTTGCCTGTAGTAAATGTATGTTTGGCTCAAGGATGAAATCATTCAGCATGTTTCATATGGTTTCTGCTGTTTAAGTTCCCCAGTCCCACTATGAAATCCATGATAAAAGGACATAAATAACCAAACTGGAAACAGCTTCTCTAGAAATCATCCAGAATATTTCTGAGCCATAAATATTCTGTCACTGCTGACTTAATTTCTGGTACTCAGGAAAATGCAATTACGAGAGACAAATGGTGATGAATGCTGAAACCAAGGGTATGTTTTTGACAATGAGAGATGGGACTGGCTCTCTGTGAGCTGGCATCAGAGCCATGCCAATAAGCCATCTATGTTATAGCATTGCCAGATTTCGAAATGCCTTGACTGCACTGAATGCTACAATCCCCTACAAGACATAAATTCATGCAACTGCTCTACTCAGTCATTGCATTGCCCACTTGAAAGAGCAGATGTCAGAAGCCCAAATGCTGGGACACTATTTATAAAGAAACTTGTCAATTAAATTGGTAAGAATAAAAGTAGGCAGTGTAGCTCTGATTTACAAAAGCACCCAATACGGGTTTCCCTTTGAACTCAGCACATTCTTAAATACTACACTGAATGAAGACAACCATCTCTGAACAGCTCACAGGACCTCAGACCTCCAGCAAAGACAGACTGTCATTTAGTTGCTCCAACTGGGAGAAGCTGCTGACCATGAGGAACCTCACACTGTCCTCCTTCCCGGAGGCCTGGCTACAGTGACAGGAACACAGCCATCCCTCATGGTGAAGGATGTTGTGCAAGACCTCGGGGGCTTTGCTGAAGCCATGCCCACGGCACAGCAACCTCACTGCCCACCTTCTGGGTGGACCATTCAATTTGCAGGACACTGTTTTTTGGTTTTTAGATCAGCAGCAAACTCACTCTCTAATGAAAATACGAAAGGATGGGAAATAAATGGTGACATTTCAAACCAACTCTTTAAGCTAAAAGTTTTGTCTTAGCATTTTTCTCGGGGAGGTGTCTCACTGAGTATTTATTATGTTATTTCTTTCCTGTCACACTTCCCCTGTGTACTTAGGCTGTGCAAAACACCTTAGTATGTTAAATATAATCTCAGGGCTCTATTTTTGCCCAGACACTGCGTTCCTTGCCTCACATGAGCTGTAACCAGTGTAGCTCATTGAAAGCTTCCTGCACAGTAAATACTCATTCATTGTGCGTAGCACTGATAAAATCCCTCTTTCCCACAGCACCTGGCTCCTGCACAGTAGCTGCAGGGGAAAATCAGGCACTTAGGTTACAGACTCATCCCAGAACTGATCCATCTCCCCTTAGGGGACAAAGCTGCTAATTATTGAGCAAATAACCAGACTCTGCTCTTTTATGTTTCTGTGCTCTGAAATACAATACAAACCCTTTGCGGGGTCTGATCCAAAACCAATCTGATTTTGTGGGCTGTGAATCAGGCTTGTTGCAAACAATTCCCCCTACATCTCCAATAAGACAACTGTAGGAAGGGCAGATAACAGCAAGGAGAGCCTCCCTACACAGCTTCAGAGAGGTAGGAAGACAGCAAGAAATCCTCCACGTGCAGAGCCTTGTGGGTCTCTTCTCTCCTGGGGCTGAGCCAATGTCACAGCTTGTCCCCTGACAGAGGATCAGCTTGATGTACTGCCAGGTGGGACAAGGAGGGACAAGGGCTGCTCTTGAAGAATGTGACTTTTGGCTGTCTTTTTCTGAGTGGCGACCACCCAGAGGGGGATCCTTCATCTCACCTCTTAATTCCAGTTTCTGGTGGGAAAGAGGCTGAGAAATCAGAGCTGTGTGAGAGCCAAGGAGCTTGTGAGGGAGCCTGAGGTGGGAGAGTGCTGGGAAGCGTTGTCCTTGATGGGTGGACCATGTCCAGCTTTAGGCAGAGGAGCTGGCTCTGAGACTGAGACTGCAGTCTCAGGGCCATCACAGAGAGATGGAGCCCACCCTGTGATCCCTCAGGAGGACTCACTCACACCACAGCTGTCCTCGCTGTGCGGCAGAGGTGGGACTGGCTACCTTGGGCTGTATCGCAACATCCCGCACTAAGAACCCATAAACCCCCTTTTCTTCAGCCTTCACTGACAACCCTCAGCCTGGTCCACAACAGAAACCCCAGGGAGGTCAGAGGACCCCAGGAAACTTGGGGGGAAACGTTCCACCGGGACCCCACACGCTCCATCTTTCCCCTAGATTAATTCAATCTGCCTCAGCTTCCAGCCAAATCAAGATATGGGCTCATCTTGCTAAATATAGCTCTCAAGTAATTTCCTGCATATTGGGACCGAGTCACTTGGCAACTGCTGGATCATGTGTAACAAAAACATGGGGCAGCGGCGGACGCCTGTGGCTGCCCATAAACCATTAGCGGCAAGGTCAGGAGCCTCCGACCTGATTGTGTAACCCCGAGCATTACCATTCCTCGGTTTGTTTTCTCTTCCTCTCAGGAGGACGGTAGAAATTTTAGGAACAGGGAAAGGGCATCCAGCACGATCCGCCTGCCATTTCCCAGCAATCTTCTTAATCCTACTCCTTTCCGTAAGGCTGCTCTTTTCCCAAGCCCCTCCTCAAAAGAGAGATGGAGTTGTCCCGTTAACTTAGAACGTTTCGCCTTAAAGTATCATCTTAAAGTCTTAGTATAATGTCTTTACATTGCTTGCCATTCCCCAGTAACTTATTCCATATGCTTAAGTACTCTGAGCATAATATGTCTGCCTTATTCCCATGTAGCTTCCCAGGGTTTTCAGACTATCCTCCGATTTCTGAACCCCTTGCCAATGTGAATCATCTGCCCTTCAGGAATTTCTAAGTCCTCTTAAGTATATAAAGATAAAACCAAAAGAAGAATCAGAGTCCACATCCATCTAGTTAACAACTCTGTCTTCCATGTTGACTGAAAGGGAAAGCGAATGAAAGAAAATGTCACATGGAAAATGGTCACTTTTCATGGCACGTCCTCCTGGTGTCTGGAAACCATCACTTCAAGGACTGCCTGAACTGGAGGTCACACCAGGACCAGGAGCTACTCACGGACTTACCTTCCATGAACGTGTCTACTCCCCTTTTAAATCCATCTGTATTCTTGGCCTCCACAATATCCTGTAGCAATGAGCTATTTAATTATGTGATATGTGCCACAGTTCTGCAGTCCCTTCTCACTAGGTGAGATTAACATCCTTAAAGCATTCCTCATGGAGGCTGTCTATCACCTCATTATCCCAGACAACCGCTTCCAAAAGCAATAATGTTTGTCCGTGGTCCCCGCTTGGAACAATGTTCCTGACGAGGACAGACCGAGAGCCAGACGCCTTAAAAACACCACCTGGGGATCCTGCAGCACATCAGTAGTCAGCCTAGTCCCCTGTTCTGTGCCTGACTCCTGGTGATGCCAACATTTCCAGAGAAAGCTGTGAGCAGTACGTTCAAGTATCCTTCTCAGAGGAACAGAGTATTAATATTAACCCTGACGAGTCAGAGATGAATTTATGTAGTGAAGCAGAACTGTTGACAAAACTGGATATTCTTGTTATCCATGGAAATATCACAAGTTTTGGAGTTCAGTGTTTGTTTATTTTTAATTTCTGCTAAGTTTCTGATCTCAATGAGCTCTCCTGAAGCAATGAGCTCCCCTTTTTAATTACATACTCTGTAAAAAATTACTCTTTTATTAGCATTTCTTTCATCACCTTTCTATTTTAATCAGATGTCCCCTTCTCTGTTCATTATGAGGCAGAGCAAATACAAGTTTCTGATCTCCAGACTACGTATTTTCTTCTACTTACTCATTCCAGCTCTTACAATTTACCCTAGGAGGTCAGCAGGCATTTCTGTTCCCCAGCTTTGCCCTGGGCTGTTTCAACAATAATTTCCAGATTCATTTCCTGACGACTGTTGCTTTTAGCCCACATTTCCTATGCTGGCTCCCACATAGCCTTAGCCCTGCTGCCATTACACTGCATGTTTGCCACCTGCAGCTTCACTTATCTCAGTGATCTGTCACACTTTGAGCATTGTCTCCACTTGGAGATGCAGATGGGCTTCTGTTCCATTCACAGACAGCACAGATAATCCAATGAATATGATGCACAGGACCAGAAGGGATCCAGTGATGCAACACACTATAAATCCACACTTCCTGACTTCCACCACGGGCATGTCAGGTCTACCCGTTCTCACCAGAATCCTGAGCTGGGGAACTCTACATATGGGATCACCCATTCCTCTGATTTATCACTGCAACCTCCAGGGGAGGTTAACTCTGTCATATTAATCAAACTGACTTGTACCAACTGAAATTGTATCAAATGATATCAAACTAAACCTCTGGTCTTCATTAAGGTCACTAATTTACTCCATTAAGAGTTGTTATGCCTAAACAATGATGGATGAGCTTCAGGAAGCATTGGAAGGTGGTTTGGAGGAAACGTTCACATCTTCAGCTGCTGATTTCAGCCTCAGCAATCCTGCTGGGATTAAGGTCATATCTAGCCATATGAAACCATCACACTTTGCATGGTTTCCAGCTGGAGACATTAACTCATTCCAGGCCATCTGCAGGTCAAGCTCATTCCAGCATTCATGCGTCCAAATGGACTCGGGTTTGCTGAGAGGTTCATGGGACCCTGAGGAACCTCACCTGAATTCATGTTTGCAAGAGAGGATTTCCCTGTTGGAATGGACCTAAAATATTGTTATTAACTAGTGAAATGAGAGGTGAATGTCTCCTCATTTCCTGATTAACGAGATTTTTATTTTCCTACAGTTGTTTTGGATATTCTTGTCTAATTTTGGACGAGAAGTCCTCTTTGTGCAACACGAGCACCCTTCCAGCAGAAGTAAATCAAGGCTACATCTCTCTCCCACCAAGTGTCAAAATAAAGTGCAAGGAAAATGGTGTTTGTGCCTTTCAAAGTCCACATTTTTCTCATTAATTTCATGGAAGTTGAGTAACAAATTCCTCTAGTAGCTTTTAAAAAAAAATCACATCCCACTTATCTTAGCTATCTAGCAATCTTGTGATCATTAAATTACACATTAAATTAAATGGAACAAGCACGGATGACCCAAGAAGGAACTAGGCAGCGTATTTTCGCAAAGTATTTCAATGAAAAATGGTATTTCTCACTAAAAACTCATAAACTATGAAAAAGTAAATTAAAATCAGTAATGAAAAACAAATCTTCTAAAAAACAGGTTCAGGTTTTCACCTTTAGAAATTAAACTAGTTTATAAAAGAAATTAAAGTAGAAGGCACTTTTTAACTGAAAAGATAAACTGAAAACCTAAAGAATTTAAATAGCAACATTTTAGAGTAAATAAAACTTACATATTATCTTCTACCATAAGTAAATGAGCATTTTTTGATCACCTGTACTCCCACAAAAGATGGCATCAACTTTTGCCATTTTCAAGACTAAGTACAGAAGTTTTCCCTTCTGCTTCCCTCTGATTGCTTCTTTATGTGCAAAAGACACATTTTTCATACATTATCTTCAAATGCTGTATAAGAATTAGGGCTTTTCCCACAATACGGGAGAACAGTGATAAAAATTTTACCCTTCAACAGACTGTAATGCTGTATTAAGGTACTTTGAGACTTCTAATAGCTACTCCATATCTCTGAAAACCCCTAACCCAAGACCAGGCTGTTTGCCATCTTCCCCTGTGAGATGGTGAGTTCAGTTCTCCGAGCACCCCTGTCTGATCTCAGGGAGTTACACTCTGCAACACACTGCTGGTTGTTTACTGCACGTAACCACAATGTGTGAGTTACCACGGGGCAAAAACACACCCCATTTTGCCAGTGAAAATACAGTAAAAAATACTGCCATGCCACTTTTAGGGTGAGAAACTAGAAAGGGCCTGAGAAGACTGAGTGTGCAACCCCACCCTCAAACACTTGGAAAGAGTTCAGATACTACAAAGATGGGGCCAGACAGACTTTCCTTCGATATTTCAATAAACAAAGTTCCCAAGCCAAATCCCTGGTCTTAAACAAATGAAAAGAGAATAAAACTTCCCCTTCAGTGTTTTGGTGGAACATTGTTTTTAAATGAACACTATGTTTCAGTGAATGGCAAAACTGCTTCAGTAACCTTGAAGGGATTCCTCTCCAGATACACAGGCCAGACCAGACCTCAAGCTTGGCTTCTACTCTTACTGCTGGGAGGGATTTAGGAGTTGGACAGTACTAATGCAGGACCGCAGGGTCTGAGGAGCTTGAGGACGTGAAGATCACCTTAAATAGAAAAGAACTCTGGAAAGGTACTGCTAAACAGTTCTGGGCTATTATAAAACTTCTCATAGGAATTGAACAAAGATTACTCATCAGGCTTTTCTGCTGGATTCCTTTTTGTTGTTTAAATCAACGTGAAGTTACCAGGCACTGTTTTCCACCTCCAGCAGTACTGCAAACCTCTTCTTCTATAGCTCTCAGTAGGCTCACTCTTCGGGAACTTCTACCTCTGCTGTAAAGTGTTTATTTAGCAGTTTCAGAAAGAAGATTTCAAGACACAGCAGCGAAAGGAAAAGGGGGCAAGGCAAGGCAACAGCTGCAGATTTAACACTGGCAACAAAGTCACAAAGGCAGAGCAGGTGAATGTATTTCTCACAAAGAATGTCCCAAGGGAGGCTACAGATGTGGGAGCTGGTCCTGCAGGATTCCTTTGGGATGCCTAAAATAAATGCCCAGTTTGTGGAACTGTTGGTCCAACTCCCCCAAACACAGAAATTACGTGACAGCCCGTCGATCGAGCCTGAATGACTGGCAGAGACCCATCAGAGGCAGCAGAAGTCAATTAAGTCTCTGCTTACACACAGCCTTTCTGAGCCAAGCTAAATTTTTATAACCCCAAACGTTCTGTTTCAAATTCTAAACTCACACTTTCACATCCCTTCCAGTAGAAAATATGTGAATTAAACACATGTGTAACAGACAGACAGACACACTCAGAGCACCTTAGGAGACCCTGACAGTAACTGGGGGCGGGGGGGAGGGAAGGGGGTTGATTTTTTTTGGACAGGGGGAGGAGGCATGTTTGGTTTTTACTATGAGCAAGTAGAAGGACTTGATGTGATGGGCCATGTCGTGGAGCTGAAAGCCCAGTGGGACAGGAAGAAGTCACTGCCCTTTAAAAAAGCCAGAGGTGAAATCAATGCAATGGCTCTTCAGATCTCCAGGAATTAAGCAGGGTTGGTGACTATCCCATCACAGTTTTCCAGGGCCCCATCCTGAGGAACTGCCTTAGCTCACGTTTCACCTTTTCTAGGCATCGCTTCTTACTGCTTCCAATTAACTACCTGTGGCTGGCCCCAGCACAGAAATGGGGGATCCACCTGGTAACAGCTACCCTCAGAAAAGTTCAGGCTTCAGGCTCTTTTTCCACAAGCAGGCAAATGTTCAAATACTTATCCAAAAATACAGGTACAATCTGGCAGTACAGCTCACAGGAAACATCCCTCACGTGGGAGTTTCAGCACTTGCTGTTTCTAGAGGTGCCAGAAATACTAGGGGCGGAGGGAGTGCTTTTCTAATAGTATTTGGAATATTTCTCACATCATTATGAATGTAGCTGCGAGAATAATTTATATTGAATCATTTTATTTTAATTAATTTCCCTATTTATTTTTTGGGGTGACTAACACACACCCTCAACTGCCTTACATGTACTTAAAATTTTTTCCTCGGTAATCAGGGTCAGGAGTAATGGGGGAAGAGCCTTAATTACACGCAATTTGAGGGTTCATTTTATCTTTGAGAGTTGAGATTTTTCAATGGGTTCTTCTTGTGACTCACATACTGCAATTCTACACTGTGGCGTTTGTCACATTTTGGCTCAAATTTCAACACCAGCAGGTGCCACTTCAAATCTGGAAGTGGTTATCCACAAGCATCTTTTAACTGTCACAAACTTTGCTATGTTAACAAGGAGACTTGCTGGCAATCACAGTGAACCCAAAAGTGGTTCACACACTCAGAAGAGTTAATCTTCAACTCTAACAAGAGGGCACATACTATTTACAGTCTCACAAAAGCAGTGCGTAAAAGAAAAATATTTCCTCATAGATGTGGTTTATTTTGCTGCATGTGTTTATGAAGGAGGCAGTTTCACACCAAGAAACAGGGATACAAAGACATCCAAGGCCAATTCTTCCTTCACGGAACTCAGAGACGACAGATCTATTTCAGTAAGTTGAAATACCTGGCCCGTATCTGTGTGATATAAGGACAAATCCTTTATGGGTGAGGGGTTCAAGGCTTCTAATTATGACCTGTTTTCCTTAAAGAAAAAAATCAGTCCTGTCTGTCTGTTGTCAGTAGAGCACTTGGCTCTGCTTTCTGCTCCAAGAGAACAGACTCAGCCCTGTTGCAGCCTCTGAATGTTTCACCGGGGTGGTGACAAGCCTTTGTGCTGTTTCCTCAGAAGAGGACCATGATACTTGAACCAGATGTCATCACTTGAAGCCCACATGAGTTGTAGGACTTCCTCTCTGTGTTAAGTGGAAGATATATTCTTTAGCAAAGTCTTTTATCTGCCTGAATGCAATTCAGCCAGCCTGAGTTTCTTCTAAATGCCTTCCATCTGCTTTCGATTTGACTCTCACAGGCTTTCAAGGTAGATATATTCTTCTGATTTGTTTAATTACTTAATCCACACAGAGATACCTTGCTGTGCCAGGTTTTCTCTGCCTGCTCTTCTATTTTGGATACAAGCTGAGGACCCACTTTTCTGAGTTTCATTATTTTGACTCATCTCTACCCACCCGTGTTCCACAGATGCTGGTGTGCAGTGCACACCTTGTCTCTATGAAGCTGACTCACAGAAGAGGGCATTTCAGCAAGCTACAAAGAACAATATGAAGGCACCACAATTTGCCAGAAGGTAATTATTTCTTAGTCTACATACACTGTAGGAGAGGACTGTGATTTTTTTCCTAACCTGTGGAAATGCAGGAATTGAGAGATATATCACTATGGTGGTGCCTCTAAATCCAGTATCCTGTCACAGGCAGTATCAGCAAATTCGGAGGAAAAAGCAGGGATTTCTATAGTGCTCAGTTAACAGAGAGTATCATCCTAATCAAAATTATAATTCTCCAACAGTCCACTGACTGCTGTCCTCCAAACCTATGTCACAGGTGTGATGCCACAAAAGCCAAAGGGTATCTCAGTCAAGCAGAAGAAGAAGATAAAATTTTTTACCAAAATAATTTTAAATTCCCGTTTGTTGCCTTAAAATCATCCTTAAAATCCTACCCCAGCGCCATGGATTTAAAGGTTCTCCATGAAGTAAGACAATCTTGTTGTTCAAGTTGTCTGCATGTCTCCCAAATGCAACAAATCCATCCTTCTTTTCCATCATAATAGTCCTACCTATGACAGTTTGCTGTGCTGGGTATTCAGCTCAGTTTCTCATGTTTTCACTCACTAAATGTGATCTGCCAGCTGGTATAAATGGAAAACACACTAGAACCCTTGGATCTCTGCCCATATACATTAGTGGGGTTTTTTTGTAATTTGGGAGGAAGGCTTGATGAGACCTTGACATCCTAAAGGGTGCACTGCGTGAAAGAACTGCTCAAAACAAAGCTCTTCCAGGAAAAACAGATGAGAACACTTGATGTGGAGGGAAAAGGATCTCATGTTCAAGAGATGCCCTACATAATAGAGAGGATCCTGTGAGGCCAAGGTTCAAGAGAGATGGAGAACAGTTGTCACGGATGAAAAGTGATCACTAGAGGAAAATATGCCTTTCCCATAGATGTTTATGGGCAATTTCTGTTCCTAAGCATCTAAGAAGAAGATCCAGCCAAAAAAAAAGATGCCCCAAAGACAGCTATAGCCAAAGATTATCACTAAACAACACAGGCATCAGAAATCCAGACTGGCAAGTGGAAATACAAAAAAAAAAAAAAAAAAAGCCAGTCTCTTAATCAACATTTTCCCCCCTACCACAAAATGTAATTCAATCTATTTAGTTAGAAAAACATGGCTTATTGCAATCTAAGTAATTTTTATTTCTTTATATACCACAGGATGTAAACTAATCTAATTAGAGAAACATGGTTTCACTGCATTCTGAGTAACAGCTCCTGCTTTTTTACACTCTGATATGTTTTGTGTTGTTTTTACCAGTTTTCTCTGCAAGCCTAATGGGTTTCATGTCACCTCGAAAACTCTTGGCCACTCCCTTCTGGAGACCACTTGGATTTCAGAACACATGAAAAACCCTCAATGCACTGCAGTGGAAAAACAATTTGTAACAACATTTCCTGAAGCAATAGGTTCCAACCCATTGAAACTCTATTTACCATATGCTTGAAAGACTCCAGGAACAACAGAAAGTCATGCATGGATGCCTCTCCGCAAACACAAGTCAAGTAAAAATAGATCCTTCTGACCACCATCCAGCTGCACTTGTGGAACTCATTTTTAGCTTTTCTGAGTATCTCAGCAAGTATCTCCTCAATGCTCATCATTTTATACCTAGAAAACAGTTGCTCTTACCCCATGGAAAGACAATGGAAAACATTAAGGCAAGTTCCCAGCTGATTTCCTTGGGGCTTGCAGGCACATCTACCAGCAGAGGAACTGCTCCTGAGCACGCTGGGCAGACAGGTAAAGTCTGCATGGAGAAAATACACACATAAAAATGCAGCCATGCTGCAGTGCCACATGCCAAGCAGGTAAACATCCCCACCCACCAACCTCCCCCATCTGTGCAAGTGTCTGGCTGGGCTGGTGAGGTTCCCCTCGCTGAGGCAATCCCACAAGCTCCTGAGTGCCATAAGTATTTTCCATACACGAACCCAAATGTGTGTTTGGTTTCTGTAAGTTTGTCCACAGAAGAAGGCTGACCACCAAAAGCTGTCATTTTGTTGTCATTTGTAAGACAGCAAGTCAAGCAAGTTTCCTGAAACCAAAACTGTTCGAGAGAGAGCTGTGGCCAATGTCTGCACAGCAGCTGACCACTAAGGTTTACCAACACCTCACACCTCTGGTCAGACAGCTTTGTTTTGCAAATATTGCCCTTAGAGGTCTCAGCTTAGAGAGGTCAGAACTTCTGTTTGGTTAGGATGAGTATTAGGGAGCATTTAATCTTTCTTTGGTTTGGAAAGTGCGTTAAAAACACGAAGGAAAGGACTCATGAAAGGATTTACTATTGGGCTACCTCTGCTCTCCTGGAAATTACTGATAAAACTGCCAGCACGGTTTAATAAGTTGTGTTTGGGTGGGTTTTTTTTTAAATATTTCTTAGTTGAGTACTCAGGAGCAAAGGCAAAGGGAGAGAGCTAACCACTGTCTAGAAAGGAGTTATAGAGAAGATGGAATTGAGCTCCTTTCAGAGGTGTCTGGAAAAAATTACAAAAGGCAGTGGACACAAACAGCATAAGGTAGGTTGCAACTGGATATCATAAAACAAAACTGTTTTGTTTTGGTGCCTCTAAATCCAGTTCTGTGCCTCTAAATCTGTTCACAGGGAGAGTGGTCCAGCACTGGAACAGGGGTCCAGAAAGGTCTTTGTCAAATCTCTCCTTAGAAATTTCCAAACTTCAACGGGACCACAGCAATTGGACCAGACTTTGAAGTGAGCCTTGCTTTGAGCAAGAAGTTCAACTAGTGACCTCCAGAGTGTGCCTCCAAGCCAATCCTAGGTCCTGGATAAAACTAGAAAAATTTTTTATACCGACATTACAAATGTCCTTTGTACCTTCCCTCTCTAACCTCTCTGGGTGTGCCTGGTCTTATTTCTGAGGAAAAGCAAAACAAAATACAATTGCATCATTAATTTTAAGGTGTATGTCCAAGACTCTAATACTCATGTGTGTTTCAGCACATTGTGCCAGTGAGAATTTTCACTTACTCAGAAAACTGTTTCAATGTTTTAAAAGTAAACATGGCCAAACTTGAATAACTCAGGATATGGACCTACTGGTTCTAGGTACCGTGGTCAAATGCAGGTCACATCACTACTGCTCCACTATTTTTCCATCTGATGCCCATCCAAAGGATTCCAGGAAATAAGCTGCTGTGCATACACATTCATGCCACAATTTATATCAATTAGCATCTGTGCCTGGAGTTCTGACAGTAAGGATAATTGAAATGTTTTTAAACAAAACTGGATATTAAGAAAAATCTCTTTACTGAAAGGGCAGTCAGGCATTGGAACAGGCTGCCAAGGGAAGTGGTGGAGTCACCATCCCTGGAGGTATTTAAAGGACATGTAAATGTGGCATTTAGGACATGTGTTGTGGTGGACTTGGCAGTGCAGGATTAATGGCTGGACTGAATGATCTTAGAGGTCTTTTCAAACCTGAACGATTCTATGATTCTGCTTGATGAAAAGTCAGGGGCTTGTAAAAAATTAACACTTCATAGGATTAAAATAAATTGTTTGCATCAGAATTGTCCAATCCATCAAAAAAGGGGTTAAAACCAAAATATTTATTGTAAAAAAAAAAGGTGGGAGAAGGATGTAGAATGGAAGCCTTTTAGTATTTACAATATAATGGATACACAGAACACATCCAACACATTTTTTACTTCTTAATAAATAAAACTATATTTTTCTATGAGTGTAACTACTTTTATTTCAGTTTGCTGTGCAGAAAAAATTGTGTTCTTGGCCCAGTTCTCCCTAACGGAAAGGCTGAGGGGAAAGATACGTGAGAAAAGAAAGGCTTCTTTTCAGAGGTGACCTTCCAGGTAAGAACTGAAGCTTCTTATAATGTTGCCAACGAGTTACTTGATCTATGAATAAGGAATGAGAGAACATGAATGTCTGAGGCTGCCTGGTGAGTTAGCACCTCTGGACAGTTTGAATTCCCCATAAATATAAAGATTAAGGCAGTTTTTGAAAGAAAGTGCAGTAACATTTACTTGTATGTGTTCAAATGAATGGAGAATCCCTGGACTCGAACACAAATCTCCTGGTTCATCACATGCAGCCCCTTGCAGTCAATGTGTAACAACATTTATTCAGACAGGTCCACCAAATTTGACTCTACATAACTTGACACACCACAAGCCACAAAACACTTCCACATAATCTATAACAACTTAGAATCTCTAATTTGAAAAACCAAAAGCCACAAAAAAAAAAAAAATACAATGCACTACAGGCAGAAAGAAGAAACCCTAATCCCTGTAAGAACAGGTAATTTGTTAGGTGATAATGCCTGTTGGTCAGAAAGAGTGGCCCATACCCCATGTTGCTTAGCAAACACACAAAAAAGGAAGGAAAAGAGTGCTTTCTGTCACTCTTGGGGATTTTTCCTAAGTCAAACACTGGTTTTCCCCTGAGTGCATGGGCAAGACATAGACACAAGGTACCTGAGTGATTTTATGACACCAAAGGGAGCAATGGATGGGGTGACATCTATCTATTCTCTCCAGGGATTCAAAAGAAGGGGGGGGGAACAGGACCAACAAAACATTTTAATTTAGAAGGAAATAATAAATAACAAATAAATAAAATCCTGCCCTTTGTAGGCAGCTAATAGAACCGAAGTGCATTGGACAAGGGCAGGTGATGACAGTGAGACCCACGTACCCCGGCCCATTCTGGTAGAGTCGGGGAGCATTTCCCTTCACAAGGAGCTGCCCAGCACCCCTACCCGTATTTGTGGTTTCTCAGGTAGTGACTACAATGAGAAATGAATACATAATGAGACCAATTTCTGAAAAAGAAGGAAGAAAGGTGTGGGAACCTAAAAGCCTAAGGTGTTTTACTTGTGTTCAAGTAGGTTCTTGCTCCTCTGCTGACGGTAGTGAAGAAAAAAGTGGGTGTAATCTCCGTTGCTAAGGGCAAAGTCATGTACAGTCAGGGTGGATAAATGTTGAAAGGTTTGGTTTGGATAAGCTCTTGGGAGTTGCGGTGCTTATCTACATCTTAGCTTATCTGGAGCACTTCGATCAGCAGCACTGAGCCAGGAATCATGCCACATCTTTGGGCTCTTCCCAGAAGATTCCCAGCACTGACTCTCAACCATCCTGGTGAAGTCAGGGGTGTCCAGAGATGGGTCACTCCGAGAGCATCCCAAGGCTACTGCATTGTCGTCCCCATGTGAAACAAGGAGAAGGTTGTTTGTGGGGCAGAATAAGACATATACAGGTTGGAGAGCGAAGGGGGTTTTCATCAAATCCAAAAGCAGATTCTGTTCAAGTTTGGGCAGGAGATTCAGAAATGTTCAGATTTTTATCTAATTGATTTGCATGCCCCTGTTTATAAGGAGATTCCAGACATGGAACTATACAGCCTGTTTATTATTGCTTGCACAACTGTCATTTTCAGACAGCATAAATTCCACTCAGAGTTCCCGGGGGTGAAATTCACCTCCCGTACCATGAGCTGCCTAAAACTTAGGCGTCGAGTCTAAACTCTTTGGCTAAGCTCCACTGACAGCCAGTGGAGAGAGGCTGGCACCTCCAGGGAGCGATTCATGCCCCGTATCTCAGACATCTATCTTCTGTGGAGATGAGTCACCCAGTAGAAGAGCTTGTCCCTCCCCAGCTACTGCAGAGAGAGGCTGGATGACTTGCCAAGACCAGCTCCGCTGTCTGGAGCCCCAGACAAATGCACTCCTGCTCCCACCAAAGCAGGCAAACGTTGGACTCCGTTTTCCAACAAGCTGAGGGAAGGATGAAGTGGGAAGTGCTTTATCATAAAGACCTTTAGATGTCTAACTCCAAAGGGAACGCAGGGCACCTAAGCAGCAATAAGAGGCTTAAATCAACTTGTGGATTTAGGCCTAAGTGACTTCCCTCAAGCTTTCACAGTAATTTAAAACACTACTTTTCCAGTCATGCTTATGATTTTCCCCTGGCTGTGGTCCCCTTTGAAGATTCTTTCATGAATCCTTTACCGAAAACATCTCCAAACTCCTGGATAACCAGAAAAAAAAATATAAAGACAGAAACAGAAATTAGCAAGAAGGAAAGTCTCCAGCAGCACTCCCAAGGCATCCTGCTGCACAACGTTTTGCCAACAAAGCAAACAAAAGCTGTGAGGCCTTTTCTCAACCGCAGGCTGGAAAAGTGAACGCTCACACTGACTTTCTGATCGCTGTCCCTGAGTCCCACCAGGTGACCCTGAAAGCCACCCTGCCCTCTGCAACCACCCCCTGATGCTCCCCTCCCCATCACATCCCATTTAACTCAGCACAGTAGCCCCTAAGAATTGCTGGGTTCATTCTTATGCTCCTCGCTGAGAATGAAAGATTTTTATTGACATGGAAAGATTGCGCCATGTGCATAATTGCTGCATACAACAAGATGGAAACCACAAGCAATAAAACACTCCATGGGAGATGACTCGTGTTTACAGTAAATAGGAACGATGCTGCCAGATGTCAGCAGCACCAAATCATGTGTTGCTTATCCCAGGTCTCCAGAAGAAGGAAATAAAACCCCACGATGGATATTTTTATTTCTGGCGAGTGGATGACTGCTGGGTTGATTGCATCTCTAAGGCTCTGGGTAAGTGGCAGAGACAGGAACTTATTTTTTTCGTTTCAAGAATTCTTGAACATTACAGTGGGAAAACAGACTATAATCATTTTTTGAATCTCAAAATTTAGAAATACCATGTTCCCTTGTCTAGATCTGCTAGTGTGCTGAGCCTGCACTGAAGCTCAGGGGAGCAATCCAATGCAGAACATTTGTTCCATATGCCACCCCTCCCCCAGGCCACAAAACAGATCCCAAAAACCTACAGTTTGAGACTCTGGTGATAGACCAAGTGTCACAACTGCAACTTGCCAGGAGAAGGAAGCAGAGGAGATCAAATGCGTCACTGCCGTTGCTGGAACCGGGGTACATCCTCCTTCTAGCAAAGTCTTTCAAATCAAGGCTGAAGTCCTTCCAAACACTCTGCTAAATCTCAAAGAAGAAGCGATGAGCTAAACTCCTAAGTAAAGCTCATCAGTTATGCAAAGGCTGGACCAGAAAGCTCCTTGTGGATTATAAAACTATGTATTTGTGCAGCTCCAGCCACTCATTTAGGGCCCATGGGATGGCTTTTAGGACTACTTTCCTGAAAAGAGTCTAGCCATTTTGAAGTGCTCCCTTTAGGATATCTCAGAAGTTCTCATCTGAAAGAAGTGCCATGAATTGCCATTAAAAAAAAAAATTCAGGACTTCTTTAAAAAGGATTCAAGTTGTCTATTACAGCTGAAACAGTCAGCAGGCTGTTTCTGGCAGGTTTTGCTTCAACTGCCTAAGCTTGGTCTTCCAATTTTCAGTCTCCTTGCTCTGGTGTGCTATCCCTTGCATGCCTGGTATAAAGAATAAATCCCAAACTCTACTTTTCAGACTGCACTGTCACAGCATAAAAAATACAGTTGTCTCTGGGTATGTCCAGATGGAATCTGCCAGCAGACATGGTCTTGCACTTCCTTTTGTCTAGAAATGTTCCAAATTGTCTAGAAATGAGCCAGCTCCAAAACAAATGCTGGCTGTGAGTCTATAACTGGGTGTACCATGCCAAAAGCCATTCCATGTTTCCTGAAGCCCACAGTGGAGCCAATATGCCTATACGGTGTCTGTCAGGGTGAACACAGGCAAAAGAGCTGCATCTATTAAGCAGAGTGACAAAGTGAGTTTGCCTGGAACAAGACATACCCCAGTGACACCAAAAAGCTGAGTGGGAATTTTAGAACATGAAATTCTCTCAGGACCAAGACTGTTTGTCTTAAATGAACAGCATCCAATTAAACCGGTTGGATTTGATCCCTAATGTCAGTATCAGAGATAGCCACATTTGGAAATCAGGCCATTAAGGAAAGAGAAAGATATAGCAAATATACCAGAAATGGGATGTCTGTAGACCATCATTTTTAACCACATTGATAGCCCACTGACTGCAAAATCTATGCCTGTCCATCACAGGGTTCAAACTGTCCTCTGAGCCTTCCCTGTCAATTCATGTAACTCCTGGTAATGGTCTCTTGGCAGCTTCACCCTGGAAACTAATAAGCAAGCAAATTACACTGTCTTGGACTTATTTCAGAAATACAAGTACCTGATCTAATTCAATAATGCATGATGCTACGAGTTCTCCTTGCAGATGTGATTATCCTGGTAATGATGTATTGTGGAGACCACAATCTGTATATGACCTCATCCTTATCTGCAGCTGCAAAGCACTACTGGATTCAAGGTTTAGGCTACAAGTGGCCTCAATTCAAAAATGTCCAGTACTCTGAAAGTCTCAGTTCTAAAACCCCCATAAGACCAGACATGACCTGATGCGTGAGCCAAATTCTCACCTAGTATAAGTAAGCAGGAAAAACATACATTTCCAAATTGCCTTTCTCTTTTTTCCTAATTTATTTTTTTCCCATCCACAGCACTGGAACTAAAATAGTTCCAAATCTGCTAGTCCCAGCACACTGCCATGTTTCATTAGGAGTTGTTGTCCGTAGAAGAATAATGTTATCCTGTCAAATCTAAGTGTTTTACTTAGGTTGAATACACTGAGCGCAACTTTTCTAACTCAAAACTCTCCTGAAATTTTCATTTCACTGCATCTCCCACATCCTTGGCAAGTATTCTGATTTCCTGCTCTTATTAGGGAAGTTACTTAGAAATACTGATATTCCCTATGCAAGGGGAAAAAACGGTTGTGGAGCAAGGCAGCATAAAGCACCCACAACTAGCCAAAATTTGTTTGGTGGGTAGGACACAGAATGCTAGAAGAGCCATGACCCTGATGCTCACACCCAAAGAAGACCTTCTAAACTTCCTTCCTGAGCTTTTTTTCAGCTCAACATCAGGTCTGTGTGCATTACACACCTCCCTGCACACGTGTTCCCGCTGCATGACCCCTGGATGCCTCAGACAAATACCCCACATCCCATGGCTCAAACCTTTGGCTTATTTCAGTGCACTAATCTGTTTCCCTGATCCTTCCTACAGACCTGGAGACTTGTTTGTCTTCTGTTAGTTCCCAATGTGCAGATAAAAACATCCTCCCAGTTGCTGCTTTCTTTGCTCAGGTCTGAGGAGCACCTGTTATGCATCAGAAAAGCTCCTCCTATCACTGGCAGCCTTTCTCTGTTTGCAAATGGCTCTCTCCATAAACAAACACCCTCGTCTTGGTTTCATACTGCCAGAAAATATGTGGTTTTTTCCCCTATACACAATATTTGCCTTGTATTCTGCTGACCTTCACTGACTGTCCTGTCTAACTGCAATTTTGATACAATGGGGTTTTCTCCACATGTCTGTGGCTTCAGGGTGACATTTTAGCACACTTAGGGGCTCCAAGTTGGTTACAGCAAAACCTCAGTCACCCCAGATCTCAAATACCTACAGCACTCTGCTTCTCTAAATGGACTTGTGTTCCCTCAGCAAGGTCAGCAAACAACACTGAGCATTCCCTCAATTAGCCCAGACCCTGGCAGAGCAACCGTATTTATTGGTCCTAAGTCACACAGCTGGAGTTCACAGGGATGGCAGCACCCAAGTTTACCTCTAGCAAAGGGATGTTTCTCCTTGAAAGGCAAATGCCTGTATTTTTCCACCTTCAAGAAAATTCCCCCTGCTATCAGCTGCTCTCAGCCTGCCTTTGCCTCCTTGAGGTCCCCGTAAGAAGCCACCCCATAGCTTCTAATGCCTCCAAAATCCAAACAAGCACTATAGGTGCAAATCTGGAAAGGAGGTTGCAATTAACCATTCAGTTCCCAGGACAAAAGGTGGATCATCTTTTTCTCTCTTTCAAACCAAGACTGGCCAATCCTCTGGAAAATATGCTCAGCCATCCAACCACTATGGATTTCTCCACTGGAATAATGAGCTGCCATTCTCCATTACTTGTGATAAACAAGGAACTGGATTTGTTGATTAATGGACCTTTGAGCCAAATGTAGAAACCTTCCCATACACAAAGATCTGTAATCAGAGGTCCTCACAACTCCAAATATTCCTGCCAAGGCAGAAGAGCGACAATATTAATGGCAAAGCCTTTCCTGCAAATTCCAGCTGATCTACATCCCATTCACCTGCATCCCCATCACCTCCTTTTAACAGTAATTAATACAGTCCTGAACACCAGTAAGTGCCACAGCAAGTGCTTTCTCCGACATTTTTTCCTATTTACCTTGATTTCCTTAACTCCCTATCCTTCTCCACCTCACTACATATTTTATGCCTGCTCATTCAGATATAAATGCTCCCTCTTTTCCCTTCTTCCTGTCAAGATATATGTGCATCTAGAGCCAAACCAGTCCAGTTTGGTCTTCCAACCGTTCAGTAAAAGCCATTTACTTGAGGGAAATTCCT
Source organism: Lepidothrix coronata (assembly GCF_001604755.1). NCBI lineage: Eukaryota > Metazoa > Chordata > Aves > Passeriformes > Pipridae > Lepidothrix > Lepidothrix coronata. Next base: position 301,242 of record NW_016690192.1, read on the forward strand.
ATGAAAATGCAAGAACTGACTCCTGTAGTGCTTTGATTTCTCTGCCTAAGCCAACTGCAGTAAGATTTTCATAACCCTTCCTCAATCTATAACAGCATGTTTATTGTTCATGATGGGGAAGATAAATTGCCAGGGCACACAGGGTTCTTCTGGGGGCTTTTCTGAGGAAAAAAAAATACAAATCCTCACCTAAATTACAATTAAGTGAACAACAGCACTCTCTGGCTGTATTTCCAGGGCACAGCATGCACCAAGGACATGCTGCATCCATGGCTTAGGTTCAGGTCCCCTGACCAGGCTCAGCCTGTGCAGGATCAGCTCACAGACCCAACCAGCACATTTTGGATGAGCCACTTTCTGCCTTGTGCCTGAGCTACTCTGCCTGTAAATCTACTCCTGTCATTGCTAACCAGGAACAGCATCAACAAAGGGCAGACAGCCTGGACACTAACACTGGTCCTGGACATGAGCTTGAGGCTGGATGTGTCCCATATGCTCAGCCCAGACAGAAATAACTCTTACTTTTGAGCACCAGAGCAGTTGGCTTTAAGGAGAACTCAAAGGTGGCTCCTTGGGGAAGATGCTCCTAATTTACTAGCTGCATCCTTTCTAAAATCTCTGTCCCCTGAAGGCAGACTGTCAGCCAAAGGATCCTGTATTTCTGTCCTCTCACCAGCTCCCCAGGGAGGATCCATCCCTCCACAAGAAGTCTGTCTGCACAAGATCCCAGTGAACAAGGCGACGGCCTGTTCTGCCCGTCACTCACAGCCGGCGGGGAAGCCCCGAGTCACCGCCAAGCCTTGTGTCAATAAGCACCGGCAGAATGTCCTCTCTGTTTCCCTTTAGCACAATAAACTGTGCCTCCCCCCTTCCTTCACCTCTTCCCTCCGCATCCAGACGTGCACCACAGGGATGGACCCCCTGCTCCCTCTCACCATCTCAAGTCCCTCCCCCGTTTTCCTGTCTCCACTCCCGAGGAAGTGTCTCTTATACACA